>NC_084847.1:37478904-37774904 GCF_033115175.1 Lepus europaeus | reverse complement strand
TTTCGTTGGACAAGTGCATAAAATGCCATCTATACAAACAGAAATATCATGTATGTTTGCCGCAGTTCCTCTAGTTTCTCGCTTAGAAAATATGAATGTGTAGAGCTGGTTTCTCCATGTGGAACCAATTAGAGATTCCCAGTACAAAATTAAATGTTCCCTGATAAAAAAAAATTCAAAACAATAAAGTCCTTTGATAGTATCCAGAAAACACAAACACAGGGGCTGTGGCAATATCTGGGATTGAGTTAGCCAAAACAAAACCGGATATTTCCGGTTTCATCCAGTCATATCCGGAAAAAGTGGTGTGGAGTTCCTATGCAATGAACCGAGAAAATCACAGTAAAAATGGTTTTGGAGAAAAGCAAAGTCCTTTCTTTAGGCAAGTGCATAAAATGTCATGTATACAAACAGAAATATCATGTTTGCTTGCCGCAGTTCCTCTGGTTTTCTCAATAGAATACACGAATAGGAAGAACTGGTTTCTGCATTTGGAACCAGTGAATGTTTCCCAGTAGAAAATTAAATGCTCCCTGATTTAAAAAAAAACGTTCCAAACAATAATGACCATTGATAATATCCAGAAAACACAAACACAGGGGCTGTGGCAATATCTGGGATTGAGTTAGCCAAAACAAAACCGGATATTTCTGGTTTCATACAGTCATATCCGGACAAAGTGGTGTGGAATTTGTATGCAATAGACCAAGCAAATCATAGTAAAAATGGTTTTGGAGAAAAGCAAAGTCTTTTCGTTGGACAAGTGCATAAAATGTCATGTATACAAACAGAAATATCATGTTTGTTTGCCACAGTTCCTCTAGTTTCTCACTTAGAAAATACGAATGTGTAGAGCTGGTGTCTCCATGTGGAACCACTGAGTGTTTCCCAGTACAAAATTAAATGTTCCATGATGAAAAAAAAAAAAAAACTTTCAAAACAATCATGACCATTGGTAATATCCAGAAAACACAAACACAGAGGCTGTGGCAATATCTGGGATTGAGTTAGCCAAAACAAAACCGGTTATTTCCGGTTTCATGCAGTCATATCCGGACAAAGTGGTGTGGAATTTGTATGCAATAGACCAAGCAAATCATAGTAAAAATGGTTTTGGAGAAAAGCAAAGTCTTTTCGTTGGACAAGTGCATAAAATGTCATGTATACAAACAGAAATATCATGTTTGTTTGCCGCAGTTCTTCTAGCATTCTCCTAGAAAATACGAATGTGTAGAGCTGGTGTCTCCATGTGGAACCAATTAGAGTTTCCCAGTACAAAATTAAGTGTTCCCTGATAAAGAACATTCAAAACAATAAAGTCGTTTGATAATATCCAGAAAACACAAACACAGAGGCTGTCGCAATATCTGTGATTGAGTTAGCCAAAACAAAAGCGGATATTTCCCCTTTCATCCAGTCATATCCGGACAAAGTGGTGTGGAATTTGTATGCAATAGACCAAGCAAATCATAGTAAAATGGTTTTGGAGAAAAGCAAAGTCATTTCATTAGGCAGGTGCATAAAATCTCATGTATACAAACAGAATTATCATGTTTGTTTGCTGCAGTTCCTCTAGCATTCTCCGTATAAATTACAAATGTTTAGAGCTGGTTTCTCCATGTGGAACCACTGAGGGTTTCCCAGTACAAAATTAAATGTTCCCTGATAAAAAAAATGTTTCAAAACAATAAAGTCCTTTGATAATATCCAGAAAACACAAACACAGGGGCTATGGCAATATCTGGGATTGAGTTAGCCAAAACAAAACCGGATATTTCCGGTTTCATGCAGTCATATCCGGACAAAGTGGTGTGGAATTCCTATGCAATGAACCGAGGAAATCATAGTAAAAATGGTTTTGGAGAAAAGCAAAGTCCTTTATTTAGGCAAGTGCATAAAATGTCATGTATACAAACAGAAATATCATGTTTGTTTGCCGCAGTTCCTCTAGTTTTCTCCCTAGAATACACGAATAGCAAGAACTGTTTTCTGCATGTAGAACCAGTTATTGTTTCCCTGTACAAAATTAAATGCTCCCTGATTAAAAAAAAACGTTCAAAACAATAATGACCATTGATAATATCCAGAAAACACAAACACAGAGGCTGTGGCAATCTGGGATTGAGTTAGCCAAAACAAAACCGGATATTTCCGGTTTCATGCAGTCATATCCGGACAAAGTGGTGTGGAATTTGTATGCAATAGACCAAGCAAATCATAGTAAAATTGGTTTTGGAGAAAAGCAAAGTCTTTTCGTTGGACAAGTGCATAAAATGCCATCTATACAAACAGAAATATCATGTATGTTTGCCGTAGTTCCTCTAGTTTCTCGCTTAGAAAATATGAATGTGTAGAGCTGGTTTCTCCATGTGGAACCAATTAGAGATTCCCAGTACAAAATTAAATGTTCCCTGATAAAAAAAAATTGAAAACAATAAAGTCCTTTGATAATATCCAGAAAACACAAACACAGAGGCTGTCGCAATATCTGTGATTGAGTTAGTCAAAACAAAAGCGGATATTTCCCCTTTCATCCAGTCATATCCGGACAAAGTGGTGTGGAATTTGTATGCAATAGACCAAGCAAATCATAGTAAAAATGGTTTTGGAGAAAAGCAAAGTCATTTCATTAGGCAGGTGCATAAAATCTCATGTATACAAACAGAATTATCATGTTTGTTTGCTGCAGTTCCTCTAGCATTCTCCGTATAAATTACAAATGTTTAGAGCTGGTTTCTCCATGTGGAACCACTGAGGGTTTCCCAGTACAAAATTAAATGTTCCCTGATAAAAAAAAGTTTCAAAACAATAAAGTCCTTTGATAGTATCCAGAAAACACAAACACAGGGGCTGTGGCAATATCTGGGATTGAGTTAGCCAAAACAAAACCGGATATTTCCGGTTTCATCCAGTCATATCCGGAAAAAGTGGTGTGGAGTTCCTATGCAATGAACCGAGAAAATCACAGTAAAAATGGTTTTGGAGAAAAGCAAAGTCCTTTCTTTAGGCAAGTGCATAAAATGTCATGTATACAAACAGAAATATCATGTTTGCTTGCCGCAGTTCCTCTGGTTTTCTCCATAGAATACACGAATAGGAAGAACAGGTTTCTGCATTTGGAACCAGTGATTGTTTCCCAGTACAAAATTAAATGTTCCCTGATAAAAAAAATTTCAAAACAATAATGTCCATTGATAATATCCACAAAGCACAAACACAGGGGCTTTAGCAATATCTGGGATTGAGTTAGACAAAATAAAACCAGTTATTTCCGGTTTCATGCAGTCATATCTGGAAAAAGTGGTGTGGAATTCCTATGCAATGGACCGAGAAAATCATAGTAAAAATGGTTTTCTGAAAAGCAAAGTCCTTTCTTTAGGCAAGTGCATAAAATGTCATGTATACAAACAGAAATATCATGTTTGTTTGCTGCAATTCCTCTAGTTTTCTCCCTAGAATACACGAATAGGAAGAACTGGTTTCTGCATGTGGAACCAGTGATTCTTTTCCAGTACAAAATTCAATGTTCCCTGATTAAAAAAAAAACGTTCCAAACAATAATGACCATTGATAATATCCAGAAAACACAAAAACAGTGGCTGTGGCAATATCTGGGATTGAGTTAGCCAAAACAAAACCGGATATTTCCGGTTTCATGCAGTCATATCCGGACAAAGTGGTGTGGAATTGGTATGCAATAGACCAAGCAAATCATAGTAAAAATGGTTTTGGAGAAAAGCAAAGTCTTTTCGTTGGACAAGTGCATAAAATGTCATGTATACAAACAGAAATATCATGTTTGTTTGCCACAGTTCCTCTAGTTTCTCACTTAGAAAATACGAATGTGTAGAGCTGGTGTCTCCATGTGGAACCACTGAGTGTTTCCCAGTACAAAATTAAATGTTCCATGATGAAAAAAAAAAAAAACTTTCAAAACAATCATGACCATTGGTAATATCCAGAAAACACAAACACAGAGGCTGTGGCAATCTGGGATTGAGTTAGCCAAAACAAAACCGGATATTTCCGGTTTCATGCAGTCATATCCGGACAAAGTGGTGTGAAATTTGTATGCAATAGACCAAGCACATCATAGTAAAAATGGTTTTGGAGAAAAGCAAACTCCTTTCTTCAGGCAAGTGCATAAAATGTCATGTATACAAACAGAAATATCATGTTTGTTTGCCACAGTTCTTCTAGATTTCTCCCTAGAATACCCGAATAGGAAGAACTGGTTTCTGCATGTGGAACCAGTGATTGTTTCCCTGTACAAAATTAAATGCTCCCTGATTAAAAAAAACATTCAAAACAATAAAGTCCTTTGATAATATCCAGAAAACACAAACACAGGGGCTGTGGCAATATCTGGGATTGAGTTAGCCAAAACAAAACCGGATATTTCCGGTTTCATGCAGTCATATCCGGACAAAGTGGTGTGGAATTTGTATGCAATAGACCAAGCAAATCATAGTAAAAATGGTTTTGGAGAAAAGCAAACTCCTTTCTTTAGGCAAGTGCATAAAATGTCATGTATACAAACAGAAATATCATGTTTGTTTGCCGCAGTTCTAGCTTTCTCCTAGAAAATACGAATGTGTAGAGCTGGTGTCTCCATGTGGAACCAATTAGAGTTTCCCAGTACAAAATTAAATGTTCCCTGATAAAAAACATTCAAAACAATAAAGTCCGTTGATAATATCCAGAAAACAAAAACACAGAGGCTGTCGCAATATCTGTGATTGAGTTAGCCAAAACAAAAGCGGATATTTCCCCTTTCATCCAGTCATATCCGGACAAAGTGGTGTGGAATTTGTATGCAATAGACCAAGCAAATCATAGTAAAAATGGTTTTGGAGAAAAGCAAAGTCATTTCATTAGGCAGGTGCATAAAATGTCATGTATACAAACAGAGATATCATGTTTGTTTGCTGCAGTTCCTGTAGCATTCTCCGTATAATTTACAAATGTTTAGAGCTGGTTTCTCCATGTGGAACCACTAGGGTTTCCCAGTATTAAATTACATGTTCCCTGATGAAAAAAAATGTTTCAAAACAATAAAGTCCTTTGATAATATCCAGAAAACACAAACACAGAGGCTGTGGGAATATCTGTGATTGAGTTAGCCAAAACAAAAGCGGATATTTCCGCTTTCATGCAGTCATATCCGGGCAAAGTGGTGTGGAATTTGTATGCAATAGACCAAGCAAATCATAGTAAAAATGGTTTTGGAGAAAAGCAAACTCCTTTCTTCAGGCAAGTGCATAAAATGTCATGTATACAAACAGAAATATCATGTTTGTTTGCCGCAGTTCCTCTAGTTTTCTCCCTAGAATACACGAATAGGAAGAACTGGTTTCTGCATGTGGAACCAGTTATTGTTTCCCTGTACAAAATTAAATGCTCCCTGATTAAAAAAAAATTCAAAACAATAATGACCATTGATAATATCCAGAAAACACAAACACAGAGGCTGTGGCAATCTGGGATTGAGTTAGCCAAAACAAAACCGGATATTTCCGGTTTCATGCAGTCATATCCGGACAAAGTGGTGTGGAATTTGTATGCAATAGACCAAGCAAATCATAGTAAAAATGGTTTTGGAGAAAAGCAAACTCCTTTCTTTAGGCAAGTGCATAAAATGTCATGTATACAAACAGAAATATCATGTTTGTTTGCCACAGTTCCTCTAGTTTCTCGCTTAGAAAATAAGAATGTGTAGATCTGGTGTCTCCATGTGGAACCACTGAGTGTTTCCCAGTACAAAATTAAATGTTCCCTGATGAAAAAAAAACTTTCAAAACAATCATGACCATTGGTAATATCCAGAAAACACAAACACAGAGGATGTGGCAATATCTGGGATTGAGTTAGCCAAAACAAAACCGGATATTTCCGGTTTCATGCAGTCATATCCGGACAAAGTGGTGTGGAATTTGTATGCAATAGACCAAGCAAATCATAGTAAAAATGGTTTTGGAGAAAAGCAAACTCCTTTCTTTAGGCAAGTGCATAAAATGTCATGTATACAAACATAAATATCATGTTTGTTTGCCGCAGTTCTTCTAGCTTTCTCCTAGAAAATACGAATGTGTAGAGCTGGTGTCTCCATGTGGAACCAATTAGAGTTTCCCAGTATAAAATTAAATGTTCCCTGATAAAAAACATTCAAAACAATAAAGTCCTTTGATAATATCCAGAAAACAAAAACACAGAGGCTGTCGCAATATCTGTGATTGAGTTAGCCAAAAAAAAAGCGGATATTTCCCCTTTCATCCAATCATATCCGGACAAAGTGGTGTGGAATTTGTATGCAATAGACCAAGCAAATCATAGTAAAAATGGTTTTGGAGAAAAGCAAAGTCATTTCATTAGGCAGGTGCATAAAATGTCATGTATACAAACAGAGATATCATGTTTGTTTGCTGCAGTTCCTCTAGCATTCTCCGTATAATTTACAAATGTTTAGAACTGGTTTCTCCATGTGGAACCACTGAGGGTTTCCCAGTATAAAATTAAATGTTCCCTGATAAAAAAAATGTTTCAAAACAATAAAGTCCTTTGATAATATCCAAAAAACACAAACACAGAGGCTGTGGCAATATCTGTGATTGAGTTAGCCAAAACAAAAGCGGATATTTCCCCTTTCATCCAGTCATATCCGGACAAAGTGGTGTGGAATTTGTATGCAATAGACCAAGCAAATCATAGTAAAAATGGTTTTGGAGAAAAGCAAAGTCATTTCATTAGGCAGGTGCATAAAATGTCATGTATACAAACAGAGATATCATGTTTGTTTGCTGCAGTTCCTGTAGCATTCTCCGTATAATTTACAAATGTTTAGAGCTGGTTTCTCCATGTGGAACCACTAGGGTTTCCCAGTATTAAATTACATGTTCCCTGATGAAAAAAAATGTTTCAAAACAATAAAGTCCTTTGATAATATCCAGAAAACACAAACACAGAGGCTGTGGGAATATCTGTGATTGAGTTAGCCAAAACAAAAGCGGATATTTCCGGTTTCATGCAGTCATATCCGGGCAAAGTGGTGTGGAATTTGTATGCAATAGACCAAGCAAATCATAGTAAAAATGGTTTTGGAGAAAAGCAAACTCCTTTCTTCAGGCAAGTGCATAAAATGTCATGTATACAAACAGAGATATCATGTTTGTTTGCCGCAGTTCCTCTAGTTTTCTCCCTAGAATACACGAATAGGAAGAACTGGTTTCTGCATGTGGAACCAGTTATTGTTTCCCTGTACAAAATTAAATGCTCCCTGATTAAAAAAAATTCAAAACAATAATGACCATTGATAATTTCCAGAAAACACAAACACAGAGGCTGTGGCAATCTGGGATTGAGTTAGCCAAAACAAAACCGGATATTTCCGGTTTCATGCAGTCATATCCGGACAAAGTGGTGTGGAATTTGTATGCAATAGACCAAGCAAATCATAGTAAAAATGGTTTTGGAGAAAAGCAAACTCCTTTCTTTAGGCAAGTGCATAAAATGTCATGTATACAAACAGAAATATCATGTTTGTTTGCCACAGTTCCTCTAGTTTCTCGCTTAGAAAATAAGAATGTGTAGATCTGGTGTCTCCATGTGGAACCACTGAGTGTTTCCCAGTACAAAATTAAATGTTCCCTGATGAAAAAAAAAAACTTTCAAAACAATCATGACCATTGGTAATATCCAGAAAACACAAACACAGAGGATGTGGCAATATCTGGGATTGAGTTAGCCAAAACAAAACCGGATATTTCCGGTTTCATGCAGTCATATCCGGACAAAGTGGTGTGGAATTTGTATGCAATAGACCAAGCAAATCATAGTAAAAATGGTTTTGGAGAAAAGCAAACTCCTTTCTTTAGGCAAGTGCATAAAATGTCATGTATACAAACATAAATATCATGTTTGTTTGCCGCAGTTCTTCTAGCTTTCTCCTAGAAAATACGAATGTGTAGAGCTGGTGTCTCCATGTGGAACCAATTAGAGTTTCCCAGTATAAAATTAAATGTTCCCTGATAAAAAACATTCAAAACAATAAAGTCCTTTGATAATATCCAGAAAACAAAAACACAGAGGCTGTCGCAATATCTGTGATTGAGTTAGCCAAAAAAAAAGCGGATATTTCCCCTTTCATCCAATCATATCCGGACAAAGTGGTCTGGAATTTGTATGCAATAGACCAAGCAAATCATAGTAAAAATGGTTTTGGAGAAAAGCAAAGTCATTTCATTAGGCAGGTGCATAAAATGTCATGTATACAAACAGAGATATCATGTTTGTTTGCTGCAGTTCCTCTAGCATTCTCCGTATAATTTACAAAGGTTTAGAGCTGGTTTCTCCATGTGGAACCACTGAGGGTTTCCCAGTATAAAATTAAATGTTCCCTGATAAAAAAAATGTTTCAAAACAATAAAGTCCTTTGATAATATCCAAAAAACACAAACACAGAGGCTGTGGCAATATCTGTGATTGAGTTAGCCAAAACAAAAGCGGATATTTCCGGTTTCATGCAGTCATATCCGGGCAAAGTGGTGTGGAATTTGTATGCAATAGACCAAGCAAATCATAGTAAAAATGGTTTTGGAGAAAAGCAAACTCCTTTCTTTAGGCAAGTGCATAAAATGTCATGTATACAAACAGAAATATCATGTTTGTTTGCCGCAGTTCCTCTAGGTTTTTCCCTAGAATACACGAATAGGAAGAACTGGTTTCTGCATGTGGAACCAGTGATTCTTTCCCTTTGCAAAATTAAATGCTCACTGATTAAAAAAAACATTCAAAACAATAATGACCATTGGTAATATCCAGAAAACACAAACAGAGAGGCTGTGGCAATCTGGGATTGAGTTAGCCAAAACAAAACCGGATATTTCCAGTTTCATGCAGTCATATCCGGACAAAGTGGTGTGGAATTTGTATGCAATAGACCAAGCAAATCATAGTAAAAATGGTTTTGGAGAAAAGCAAAGTCTTTTCGTTGGACAAGTGCATAAAATGTCATGTATACAAACAGAAATATCATGTTTGTTTGCCACAGTTCTTCTAGCTTTCTCCTAGAAAATACCAATGTGTAGACCTGGTGTCTCCATGTGGAACCAATTAGAGTTTCCAGTACAAAATTAAATGTTCCCTGATAAAAAACATTCAAAACAATAAAGTCCTTTGATAATATCCAGAAAACACAAACACAGAGGCTGTCGCAATATCTGTGATTGAGTTAGCCAAAACAAAAGCGGATATTTCCCCTTTCATCCAGTCATATCCGGACAAAGTGGTGTGGAATTTGTATGCAATAGACCAAGCAAATCATAGTAAAATGGTTTTGGAGAAAAGCAAAGTCCTTTCTTTAGGCAAGTGCATAAAATGTCATGTATACAAACAGATATATCATGTTTGTTTGCCGCAGTTCCTCTAGTTTTTTCCCTAGAATACACGAATAGGAAGAACTGGTTTCTGCATGTGGAACCAGTGATTGTTTCCCTGTACAAAATTAAATGCTCCCTGATTAAAAAAAAATTCAAAACAATAATGACCATTGATAATATCCAGAAAACACAAACACAGGGTCTGTGGCAATATCTGGGATTGAGTTAGCCAAAACAAAACCGGATATTTCCGGTTTCATGCAGTCATATCCGGACAAAGTGGTGTGGAATTTGTATGCAATAGACCAAGCAAATCATAGTAAAAATGGTTTTGGAGAAAAGCAAAGTCTTTTCGTTGGACAAGTGCATAAAATGTCATGTATACAAACAGAAATATCATGTTTGCTTGCCACAGTTCCTCTAGTTTTCTCCCTACAATACACGAATAGGAAGAACTGGTTTCTGCATTTGGAACCAGTGATTGTTTCCCAGTAGAAAATTAAATGCTCCCTGATTTAAAAAAAAACCTTCCAAACAATAATGACCATTGATAATATCCAGAAAACACAAACACAGAGGCTGTGGCAATATCTGGGATTGAGTTAGCCAAAACAAAACCGGATATTTCCGGTTTCATGCAGTCATATCCGGACAAAGTGGTGTGGAATTTGTATGCAATAGACCAAGCAAATCATAGTAAAAATGGTTTTGGAGAAAAGCAAAGTCTTTTCGTTGGACAAGTGCATAAAATGTCATGTATACAAACAGAAATATCATTTTTGTTTGCCACAGTTCCTCTAGTTTCTCGCTTAGAAAATACGAATGTGTAGAGCTGGTGTCTCCATGTGGAACCACTGAGTGTTTCCCAGTACAAAAATAAATGTTCCCTGATGAAAAAAAAAACTTTCAAAACAATCATGACCATTGGTAATATCCAGAAAACACAAACACAGAGGCTGTGGCAATATCTGGGATTGAGTTAGCCAAAACAAAACCGGATATTTCCGGTTTCATGCAGTCATATCCGGACAAAGTGGTGTGGAATATGTATGCAATAGACCAAGCAAATCATAGTAAAATGGTTTTGGAGAAAAGCAAAGTCCTTTCTTTAGGCAAGTGCATATAATGTCATGTATACAAACAGATATATCATGTTTGTTTGCCGCAGTTCCTCTAGTTTTCTCCCTAGAATACACGAATAGGAAGAACTGGTTTCTGCATGTGGAACCAGTGATTGTTTCCCTGTACAAAATTAAATGCTCCCTGATTAAAAAAAAACGTTCAAAACAATAATGACCATTGATAATATCCAGAAAACACAAACACAGGGGCTGTGGCAATATCTGGGATTGAGTTAGCCAAAACAAAACCGGATATTTCCGGTTTCATGCAGTCATATCTGGACAAAGTGTTGTGGAATTCCTATGTAATGGACCGAGAAAATCATAGTAAAAATGGTTTTGGAGAAAAGCAAAGTCCTTTCTTTAGCAAAGTGCATAAAATGTCATGTATACAAACAGAAATATCATGTTTGCTTACCGCAGTTCCTCTAGTTTTCTCCCTAGAATACACGAATAGGAAGAACTGGTTTCTGCATTTGGAACCAGTGATTGTTTCCCAGTAGAAAATTAAATGCTCCCTGATTTAAAAAAAACGTTCCAAACAATAATGACCATTGATAATATCCAGAAAACACAAGCACAGGGGCTGTGGCAATATCTGGGATTGAGTTAGTCAAAACAAAACCGGATATTTCCGGTTTCATGCAGTCATATCCGGACAAAGTGGTGTGGAATTTGTATGCTATAGACCAAGCAATTCATACTAAAAATGGTTTTGGAGAAAAGCAAACGCCTTTCTTTAGGCAAGTGCATAAAATGTCATGTATACAAACAGAAATATCATGTTGGTTTGCCGCAGTTCCACTAGTTTCTCGCTTAGAAAATACGAATGTGTAGAGCTGGTGTCTCCATGTGGAACCACTGAGTGTTTCCCAGTACAAAATTAAATGTTCCCTGATGAAAAAAAAAACTTTCAAAACAATCATGACCATTGGTAATATCCAGAAAACAGAAACACAGAGGCTGTGGCAATATCTGGGATTGAGTTAGCCAAAACAAAACCGGATATTTCCGGTTTCATGCAGTCATATCCGGACAAAGTGGTGTGGAATTTGTATGCAATAGACCAAGCAAATCATAGTAAAAATGGTTTTGGAGAAAAGCAAAGTCTTTTCGTTGGACAAGTGCATAAAATGTCATGTATACAAACAGAAATATCATGTTTGTTTGCCGCAGTTCTTCTAGCATTCTCCTAGAAAATACGAATGTGTAGAGCTGGTGTCTCCATGTGGAACCAAATAGAGTTTTTCAGTACAAAATTAAATGTTCCCTGATAAAGAACACTCAAAACAATAAAGTCCTTTGATAATATCCAGAAAACACAAACACAGAGGCTGTCGCAATATCTGTGATTGAGTTAGCCAAAACAAAAGCGGATATTTCCCCTTTCATCCAATCATATCCGGACAAAGTGGTGTGGAATTTGCATGCAATAGACCAAGCACATCATAGTAAAAATGGTTTTGGAGAAAAGCAAAGTCATTTCATTAGGCAGGTGCATAAAATGTAATGTATACAAACAGAATTATCATGTTTGTTTGCTCCAGTTCCTCTAGCATTCTCCGTATAATTTACAAATGTTTAGAGCTGGTTTCTCCATGTGGAACCACTGAGTGTTTCCCAGTACAAAATTAAATGTTCCCTGATAAAAAAAAATGTTTCAAAACAATAAAGTCCTTTGATAATATCCAGAAAACACAAACACAGGGGCTGTGGCAATATCTGTGATTGAGTTAGCCAAAACAAAAGCGGATATTTCCCCTTTCATCCAGTCATATCCGGACAAAGTGGTGTGGAATTTGTATGCAATAGACCAAGCAAATCATAGTAAAATGATTTTGGAGAAAAGCAAAGTCCTTTCTTTAGGCAAGTGCATATAATGTCTTGTATAAAAACAGAGATATCATGTTTGTTTGCCGCAGTTCCTCTAGATTTCTCCCTAGAATACACGAATAGGAAGAACTGGTTTCTGCATGTGGAACCAGTGATTGTTTCCCTGTACAAAATTAAATGCTCCCTGATTAAAAAAAAACGTTCAAAACAATAATGACCATTGATAATATCCAGAAAACACAAACACAGGGGCTGTGGCAATATCTGGGATTGAGTTAGCGAAAACAAAACCGGATATTTCCGGTTTCATGCAGTCATACCCGGACAAAGTGGTGTGGAATTTCTATGCAATAGACCAAGCAAATCATAGTAAAAATGGTTTTGGAGAAAAGCAAACTCCTTTCTTTAGGCAAGTGCATAAAATGTCATGTATACATACAGAAATATCATGTTTGTTTGCCGCAGTTCTTCTAGCTTTCTCCTAGAAAATACGAATGTGTAGAGCTGGTGTCTCCATGTGGAACCAATTAGAGTTTCCCAGTATAAAATTAAATTGTCCCTGATAAAAAATATTCAAAACAATGAAGTCCTTTGATAATATCCAGAAAACACAAACACAGAGGCTGTCGCAATATCTGTGATTGAGTTAGCCAAAACAAAAGCGGATATTTCCCCTTTCATCCAGTCATATCCGGACAAAGTGGTGTGGAATTTGTATGCAATAGACCAAGCAAATCATAGTAAAAATGGTTTTGGAGAAAAGCAAACTCCTTTCTTCAGGCAAGTGCATAAAATGTCATGTATACAAACAGAAATATCAGGTTTATTTGCCGCAGTTCCTCTAGTTTCTCGCTTAGAAAATACGAATGTGTAGAGCTGGTGTCTCCATGGGGAACCACTGAGTGTTTCCCAGTACAAAATTAAATGTTCCCTGATAAAAAAAAAATTCAAAACAATAATGACCATTGATAATATCCAGAAAACACAAACACAGAGGCTGTGGCAATATCTGTGATTGAGTTAGCCAAAACAAAACCGGATATTTCCGGTTTCATGCAGTCATATCCGGACAAAGTGGTGTGGAATTTGTATGCAATAGACCAAGCAAATCATAGTAAAAATGGTTTTGGAGAAAAGCAAAGTCATTTCATTAGGCAGGTGCATAAAATGTCAAGTATACAAACAGAATTATCATGTTTGTTTGCTGCAGTTCCTCTAGCATTCTCCGTATAATTTACAAATGTTTAGAGCTGGTTTCTCCATGTGGAACCACTGAGTGTTTCCCAGTACAAAATTAAATGTTCCCTGATAAAAAAAATGTTTCAAAACAATAAAGTCCTTTGATAATATCCAGAAAACACAAACACAGGGGCTGTGGCAATATCTGGGATTGAGTTAGCCAAAACAAAACCGGATATTTCCTGTTTCATGCAGTCATATCCGGACAAAGTGGTCTGGAATTTGTATGCAATAGACCAAGCAAATCATAGTAAAAATGGTTTTGGAGAAAAGCAAACTCCTTTCTTTAGGCAAGTGCATAAAATGTCATGTATACAAACAGAAATATCATGTTTGCTTGCCGCAGTTCCTCTAGTATTCTCCCAAGAATACACGAATAGGAAGAACTGGTTTCTGCATGTGGAACCAGTGATTGTTTCCCTGTACAAAATTAAATGCTCCCTGATTAAAAAAAAAAACGTTCCAAACAATAATGACCATTGATAATATCCAGAAAACACAAACACAGGGCTGTGGCAATAGCTGGGATTGAGTTAGCCAAAAGAAAACCGGATATTTCCGGTTCCATGCAGTCATATCCGGACAAAGTGGTGTGGAATTTGTATGCAATAGACCAAGCAAATCATAGTAAAAATGGTTTTGGAGAAAAGCAAACTCCTTTCTTTAGGCAAGTGCATAAAATGTCATGTATACAAACAGAAATATCATGTTTGCTTGCCGCAATTCCTCTAGTTTTCTCCCTAGAATACACGAATAGGATGAACTGGTTTCTGCATGTGGAACCAGTGATTGTTTCCCTGTACAAAATTAAATGCTCCCTGATTACAAAAAAAAACGTTCAAAACATTAATGACCATTGGTATTTTCCAGAAAACACAAACACAGAGGCTGTGGCAATATCTGGGATTGAGTTAACCAAAACAAAACCGGATATTTCCGGTTTCATGCAGTCATATCCGGACAAAGTGGTGTGGAATTTCTATGCAATAGACCAAGCAAATCATAGTAAAAATGGTTTTGGAGAAAAGCAAACTCCTTTCTTTAGGCAAGTGCATAAAATGTCATGTATACATACAGAAATATCATGTTTGTTTGCCGCAGTTCTTCTAGCTTTCTCCTAGAAAATACGAATGTGTAGAGCTGGTGTCTCCATGTGGAACCAATTAGAGTTTCCCAGTATGAAATTAAATTTTCCCTGATAAAAAACATTCAAAACAATGAAGTCCTTTGATAATATCCAAAAAACACAAACACAGAGGCTGTGGCAATCTGGGATTGAGTTAGCCAAAACAAAAGCGGATATTTCCGGTTTCATGCAGTCATATCTGGACAAAGTGGTGTGGAATTTGTATGCAATAGACCAAGCAAATCATAGTAAAAATGGTTTTGGAGAAAAGCAAAGTCTTTTCGTTGGACAAGTGCATAAAATATCATGTATACAAATAGAAATATCATGTTTGTTTGCCGCAGTTCTTCCAGCTTTCTCCTAGAAAATACGAATGTGTAGAGCTGGTGTCTCCATGTGGAACCAATTAGAGTTTCCCAGTACAAAATTAAATGTTTCCTGATAAAAAACATTCAAAACAATAAAGTCCTTTGATAATATCCAGAAAACACAAACACAGAGATTGTCGCAATATCTGTGATTGAGTTAGCCAAAACAAAAGCGGATATTTCCCCTTTCATCCAGTCATATCCGGACAAAGTGGTGTGGAATTTGTATGCAATAGACCAAGCAAATCATAGTAAAATGGTTTTGGAGAAAAGCAAAGTCCTTTCTTTAGGCAAGTGCATATAATGTCTTGTATACAAACAGAGATATCATGTTTGTTTGCCGCAGTTCCTCTAGATTTCTCCCTAGAATACACGAATAGGAAGAACTGGTTTCTGCATGTGGAACCAGTGATTGTTTCCCTGTTCAAAATTAAATGCTCCCTGATTAAAAAAAAACGTTCAAAACAATAATGACCATTGATAATATCCAGAAAACACAAACACAGGGGCTGTGGCAATATCTGGGATTGAGTTAGCGAAAACAAAACCGGATATTTCCGGTTTCATGCAGTCATACCCGGACAAAGTGGTGTGGAATTTCTATGCAATAGACCAAGCAAATCATAGTAAAAATGGTTTTGGAGAAAAGCAAACTCCTTTCTTTAGGCAAGTGCATAAAATGTCATGTATACATACAGAAATATCATGTTTGTTTGCCGCAGTTCTTCTAGCTTTCTCCTAGAAAATACGAATGTGTAGAGCTGGTGTCTCCATGTGGAACCAATTAGAGTTTCCCAGTATAAAATTAAATTTTCCCTGATAAAAAACATTCAAAACAATGAAGTCCTTTGATAATATCCAGAAAACACAAACACAGAGGCTGTCGCAATATCTGTGATTGAGTTAGCCAAAACAAAAGCGGATATTTCCCCTTTCATCCAGTCATATCCGGACAAAGTGGTGTGGAATTTGTATGCAATAGACCAAGCAAATCATAGTAAAAATGGTTTTGGAGAAAAGCAAACTCCTTTCTTTAGGCAAGTGCATAAAATGTCATGTATACAAACAGAAATATCAGGTTTGTTTGCCGCAGTTCCTCTAGTTTCTCGCTTAGAAAATACGTATGCGTAGAGCTGGTGTCTCCATGTGGAACCACTGAGTGTTTCCCAGTACAAAATTAAATGTTCCCTGATAAAAAAAAAAACTTTCAAAACAATAATGGTCATTGATAATATCCAGAAAACACAAACACAGAGGCTGTGGCAATCTGGGATTGAGTTAGCCAAAACAAAACCGGATATTTCCGGTTTCATGCAGTCATATCCGGACAAAGTGGTGTGGAATTTGTATGCAATAGACCAAGCAAATCATAGTAAAATGGTTTTGGAGAAAAGCAAAGTCTTTTCGTTGGACAAGTGCATAAAATATCATGTATACAAATAGAAATATCATGTTTGTTTGCCGCAGTTCTTCTAGCTTTCTCCTAGAAAATACGAATGTGTAGAGCTGGTGTCTCCATGTGGAACCAATTAGAGTTTCCCAGTATAAAATTAAATTTTCCCTGATAAAAAACATTCAAAACAATGAAGTCCTTTGATAATATCCAGAAAACACAAACACAGAGGCTGTGGCAATCTGGGATTGAGTTAGCCAAAACAAAAGCGGATATTTCCGGTTTCATGCAGTCATATCTGGACAAAGTGGTGTGGAATTTGTATGCAATAGACCAAGCAAATCATAGTAAAAATGGTTTTGGAGAAAAGCAAAGTCTTTTCGTTGGACAAGTGCATAAAATATCATGTATACTAATAGAAATATCATGTTTGTTTGCCGCAGTTCTTCCAGCTTTCTCCTAGAAAATACGAATGTGTAGAGCTGGTGTCTTCATGTGGAACCACTGAGTGTTTCCCAGTACAAAATTAAATGTTCCCTGATTAAAAAAAAAGTTCCAAACAATAATGACCATTGATAATATCCAGAAAACACAAACACAGAGATTGTCGCAATATCTGTGATTGAGTTAGCCAAAACAAAAGCGGATATTTCCTGTTTCATGCAGTCATATCCGGACAAAGTGGTGTGGAATTTGTATGCAATAGACCAAGCAAATCATAGTAAAAATGGCTTTGGAGAAAAGCAAACTCCTTTCTTTAGGCAAGTGCATAAAATGTCATGTATACAAACAGAAATATCATGTTTGCTTGCCGCAGTTCCTCTAGTTTTCTCCCAAGAATACACGAATAGGAAGAACTGGTTTCTGCATGTGGAACCAGTGATTGTTTCCCTGTACAAAATTAAATGCTCCCTGATTAAAAAAAAACGTTCCAAACAATAATGACCATTGATAATATCCAGAAAACACAAACACAGGGCTGTGGCAATATCTGGGATTGAGTTAGCCAAAAGAAAACCGGATATTTCCGGTTCCATGCAGTCATATCCGGACAAAGTGGTGTGGAATTTGTATGCAATAGACCAAGCAAATCATAGTAAAAATGGTTTTGGAGAAAAGCAAACTCCTTTCTTTAGGCAAGTGCATAAAATGTCATGTATACAAACAGAAATATCATGTTTGCTTGCCGCAGTTCCTCTAGTTTTCTCCCTAGAATACACGAATAAGATGAACTGGTTTCTGCATCTGGAACCAGTGATTGTTTCCCTGTACAAAATTAAATGCTCCCTGATTAAAAAAAAACGTTCAAAACAGTAATGACCATTGGTATTATCCAGAAAACACAAACACAGAGGCTGTGGCAATATCTGGGATTGAGTTAACCAAAACAAAACCGGATATTTCCGGTTTCATGCAGTCATATCCGGACAAAGTGGTGTGGAATTTCTATGCAATAGACCAAGCAAATCATAGTAAAAATGGTTTTGGAGAAAAGCAAACTCCTTTCTTTAGGCAAGTGCATAAAATGTCATGTATACATACAGAAATATCATGTTTGTTTGCCGCAGTTCTTCTAGCTTTCTCCTAGAAAATACGAATGTGTAGAGCTTGTGTCTCCATGTGGAACTAAGTAGAGTTTCCCAGTATAAAATTAAATTTTCCCTGATAAAAAACATTCAAAACAATGAAGTCCTTTGATAATATCCAGAAAACACAAACACAGAGGCTGTCGCAATATCTGTGATTGAGTTAGCCAAAATAAAACCGGATATTTCCCCTTTCATCCAGTCATATCCGGACAAAGTGGTGTGGAATTTGTATGCAATAGACCAAGCAAATCATAGTAAAAATGGTTTTGGAGAAAAGCAAACTCCTTTCTTTAGGCAAGTGCATAAAATGTCATGTATGCAAACAGAAATATCATGTTTGTTTGCCGCAGTTCCTCTAGTTTCTCGCTTAGAAAATACGTATGTGTAGAGCTGGTGTCTCCATGTGGAACCACTGAGTGTTTCCCAGTACAAAATTAAATGTTCCCTGATAAAAAAAAAACTTTCAAAACAATAATGGTCATTGATAATATCCAGAAAACACAAACACAGAGGCTGTGGCAATCTGGGATTGAGTTAGCCAAAACAAAAGCGGATATTTCCGGTTTCATGCAGTCATATCCGGACAAAGTGGTGTGGAATTTGTATGCAATAGACCAAGCAAATCATAGTAAAAATGGTTTTGGAGAAAAGCAAAGTCTTTTCGTTGGACAAGTGCATAAAATATCATGTATACAAATAGAAATATCATGTTTGTTTGCCGCAGTTCTTCCAGCTTTCTTCTAGAAAATACGAATGTGTAGAGCTGGTGTCTCCATGTGGAACCAATTAGAGTTTCCCAGTACAAAATTAAATGTTTCCTGATAAAAAACATTCAAAACAACAAAGTCCTTTGATAATATCCAGAAAACACAAACACAGAGATTGTCGCAATATCTGTGATTGAGTTAGCCAAAACAAAAGCGGATATTTCCCCTTTCATCCAGTCATATCCGGACAAAGTGGTGTGGAATTTGTATGCAATAGACCAAGCAAATCATCGTAAAATGGTTTTGGAGAAAAGCAAAGTCCTTTCTTTAGGCAAGTGCATATAATGTCTTGTATACAAACAGAGATATCATGTTTGTTTGCCGCAGTTCCTCTAGATTTCTCCCTAGAATACACGAATAGGAAGAACTGGTTTCTGCATGTGGAACCAGTGATTGTTTCCCTGTACAAAATTAAATGCTCCCTGATTAAAAAAAAACGTTCAAAACAATAATGACCATTGATAATATCCAGAAAACACAAACACAGGGGCTGTGGCAATATCTGGGATTGAGTTAGCGAAAACAAAACCGGATATTTCCGGTTTCATGCAGTCATACCCGGACAAAGTGGTGTGGAATTTCTATGCAATAGACCAAGCAAATCATAGTAAAAATGGTTTTGGAGAAAAGCAAACTCCTTTCTTTAGGCAAGTGCATAAAATGTCATGTATACATACAGAAATATCATGTTTGTTTGCCGCAGTTCTTCTAGCTTTCTCCTAGAAAATACGAATGTGTAGAGCTGGTGTCTCCATGTGGAACCAATTAGAGTTTCCCAGTATAAAATTAAATTTTCCCTGATAAAAAACATTCAAAACAATGAAGTCCTTTGATAATATCCAGAAAACACAAACACAGAGGCTGTCGCAATATCTGTGATTGAGTTAGCCAAAACAAAAGCGGATATTTCCCCTTTCATCCAGTCATATCCGGACAAAGTGGTGTGGAATTTGTATGCAATAGACCAAGCAAATCATAGTAAAAATGGTTTTGGAGAAAAGCAAACTCCTTTCTTTAGGCAAGTGCATAAAATGTCATGTATACAAACAGAAATATCAGGTTTGTTTGCCGCAGTTCCTCTAGTTTCTCGCTTAGAAAATACGTATGCGTAGAGCTGGTGTCTCCATGTGGAACCACTGAGTGTTTCCCAGTACAAAGTTAAATGTTCCCTGATAAAAAAAAAAACTTTCAAAACAATAATGGTCATTGATAATATCCAGAAAACACAAACACAGAGGCTGTGGCAATCTGGGATTGAGTTAGCCAAAACAAAACGGATATTTCCGGTTTCATGCAGTCATATCCGGACAAAGTGGTGTGGAATTTGTATGCAATAGACCAAGCAAATCATAGTAAAATGGTTTTGGAGAAAAGCAAAGTCTTTTCGTTGGACAAGTGCATAAAATATCATGTATACAAATAGAAATATCATGTTTGTTTGCCGCAGTTCTTCTAGCTTTCTCCTAGGAAATACGAATGTGTAGAGCTGGTGTCTCCATGTGGAACCAATTAGAGTTTCCCAGTACAAAATTAAATGTTTCCTGATAAAAAACATTCAAAACAATAAAGTCCTTTGATAATATCCAGAAAACACAAACACAGAGATTGTCGCAATATCTGTGATTGAGTTAGCCAAAACAAAAGCGGATATTTCCCTTTTCATCCAGTCATATCCGGACAAAGTGGTGTGGAATTTGTATGCAATAGACCAAGCAAATCATAGTAAAATGGTTTTGGAGAAAAGCAAAGTCTTTTCTTTAGGCAAGTGCATATAATGTCATGTATACAAACAGAGATATCATGTTTGTTTGCCGCAGTTCCTCTAGTTTTCTCCCTAGAATACACGAATAGGAAGAACTGGTTTCTGCATGTGGAACCAGTGATTGTTTACCTGTACAAAATTAAATGCTCCCTGATTAAAAAAAAACGTTCAAAACAATAATGACCATTGATAATATCCAGAAAACACAAACACAGGGGCTGTGGCAATATCTGGGATTGAGTTAACCAAAACAAAAGCGGATATTTCCGGTTTCATGCAGTCATACCCGGACAAAGTGGTGTGGAATTTCTATGCAATAGACCAAGCAAATCATAGTAAAAATGGTTTTGGAGAAAAGCAAACTCCTTTCTTTAGGCAAGTGCATAAAATGTCATGTATACAAACAGAAATATCAGGTTTATTTGCCGCAGTTCCTCTAGTTTCTCGCTTAGAAAATACGAATGTGTAGAGCTGGTGTCTCCATGTGGAACCACTGAGTGTTTCCCAGTACAAAATTAAATGTTCCCTGATAAAAAAAAATTGAAAACAATAATGACCATTGATAATATCCAGAAAACACAAACACAGGGGCTGTGGCAATATCTGTGATTGAGTTAGCCAAAACAAAACCGGATATTTCCGGTTTCATGCAGTCATACCCGGACAAAGTGGTGTGGAATTTGTATGCAATACACCAAGCACATCATAGTAAAAAATGGTTTTGGAGAAAAGCAAAGTCATTTCATTAGGCAGGTGCATAAAATGTCATGTATACAAACAGAATTACCATGTTTGTTTGCTGCAGTTCCTCTAGCATTCTCCGTATAATTTACAAATGTTTAGAGCTGGTTTCTCCATGTGGAACCACTGAGTGTTTCCCAGTACAAAATTAAATGTTCCCTGATAAAAAAAAATGTTTCAAAACAATAAAGTCCTTTGATAATATCCAGAAAACACAAACACAGGGGCTGTGGCAATAGCTGGGATTGAGTTAGCCAAAACAAAACCGGATATTTCCTGTTTCATGCAGTCATATCCGGACAAAGTGGTCTGGAATTTGTATGCAATAGACCAAGCAAATCATAGTAAAAATGGTTTTGGAGAAAAGCAAACTCCTTTCTTTAGGCAAGTGCATAAAATGTCATGTATACAAACAGAAATATCATGTTTGTTTGCCGCAGTTCCTCTAGTTTTCTCCCAAGAATACACGAATAGGAAGAACTGGTTTCTGCATGTGGAACCAGTGATTGTTTCCCTGTACAAAATTAAATGCTCCCTGATTAAAAAAAAACGTTCCAAACAATAATGACCATTGATAATATACAGAAAACACAAACACAGGGCTGTGGCAATATCTGGGATTGAGTTAGCCAAAAGAAAACCGGATATTTCCGGTTCCATGCAGTCATATCCGGACAAAGTGGTGTGGAATTTGTATGCAATAGACCAAGCAAATCATAGTAAAAATGGTTTTGGAGAAAAGCAAACTCCTTTCTTTAGGCAAGTGCATAAAATGTCATGTATACAAACAGAAATATCATGTTTGCTTGCCGCAGTTCCTCTAGTTTTCTCCCTAGAATACACGAATAGGATGAACTGGTTTCTGCATGTGGAACCAGTGATTGTTTCCCTGTACAAAATTAAATGCTCCCTGATTAAAAAAAAAACGTTCAAAACAGTAATGACCATTGGTATTATCCAGAAAACACAAACACAGAGGCTGTGGCAATATCTGGGATTGAGTTAACCAAAACAAAACCGGATATTTCCGGTTTCATGCAGTCATATCCGGACAAAGTGGTGTGGAATTTCTATGCAATAGACCAAGCAAATCATAGTAAAAATGGTTTTGGAGAAAAGCAAACTCCTTTCTTTAGGCAAGTGCATAAAATGTCATGTATACATACAGAAATATCATGTTTGTTTGCCGCAGTTCTTCTAGCTTTCTCCTAGAAAATACGAATGTGTAGAGCTGGTGTCTCCCTGTGGAACCAAGTAGAGTTTCCCAGTATAAAATTAAATTTTCCCTGATAAAAAACATTCAAAACAATGAAGTCCTTTGATAATATCCAGAAAACACAAACACAGAGGCTGTCGCAATATCTGTGATTGAGTTAGCCAAAACAAAAGCGGATATTTCCCCTTTCATCCAGTCATATCCGGACAAAGTGGTGTGGAATTTGTATGCAATAGACCAAGCAAATCATAGTAAAAATGGTTTTGGAGAAAAGCAAACTCCTTTCTTTAGGCAAGTGCATAAAATGTCATGTATACAAACAGAAATATCATGTTTGTTTGCCGCAGTTCCTCTAGTTTCTCGCTTAGAAAATACGTATGTGTAGAGCTGGTGTCTCCATGTGGAACCACTGAGTGTTTCCCAGTACAAAATTAAATGTTCCCTGATAAAAAAAAAACTTTCAAAACAATAATGGTCATTGATAATATCCAGAAAACACAAACACAGAGGCTGTGGCAATCTGGGATTGAGTTAGCCAAAACAAAAGCGGATATTTCCGGTTTTATGCAGTCATATCCGGACAAAGTGGTGTGGAATTTGTATGCAATAGACCAAGCAAATCATAGTAAAAATGGTTTTGGAGAAAAGCAAAGTCTTTTCGTTGGACAAGTGCATAAAATATCATGTATACAAATAGAAATATCATGTTTGTTTGCCGCAGTTCTTCTAGCTTTCTCCTAGAAAATACGAATGTGTAGAGCTGGTGTCTCCATGTGGAACCAATTAGAGTTTCCCAGTACAAAATTAAATGTTTCCTGATAAAAAACATTCAAAACAATAAAGTCCTTTGATAATATCCAGAAAACACAAACACAGAGATTGCCGCAATATCTGTGATTGAGTTAGCCAAAACAAAAGCGGATATTTCCCCTTTCATCCAGTCATATCAGGACAAAGTGGTGTGGAATTTGTATGCAATAGACCAAGCAAATCATAGTAAAATGGTTTTGGAGAAAAGCAAAGTCCTTTCTTTAGGCAAGTGCATATAATGTCATGTATACAAACAGAGATATCATGTTTGTTTGCCGCAGTTCCTCTAGATTTCTCCCTAGAATACACGAATAGGAAGAACTGGTTTCTGCATGTGGAACCAGTGATTGTTTCCCTGTACAAAATTAAATGCTCCCTGATTAAAAAAAAACGTTCAAAACAATAATGACCATTGATAATGTCCAGAAAACACAAACACAGGGGCTGTGGCAATATCTGGGATTGAGTTAACCAAAACAAAAGCGGATATTTCCGGTTTCATGCAGTCATACCCGGACAAAGTGGTGTGGAATTTCTATGCAATAGACCAAGCAAATCATAGTAAAAATGGTTTTGGAGAAAAGCAAACTCCTTTCTTTAGGCAAGTGCATAAAATGTCATGTATACAAACAGAAATATCAGGTTTATTTGCCGCAGTTCCTCTAGTTTCTTGCTTAGAAAATACGAATGTGTAGAGCTGGTGTCTCCATGTGGAACCACTGAGTGTTTCCCAGTACAAAATTAAATGTTCCCTGATAAAAAAAAATTCAAAACAATAATGACCATTGATAATATCCAGAAAACACAACCACAGAGGCTGTGGCAATATCTGTGATTGAGTTAGCCAAAACAAAACCGGATATTTCCGGTTTCATGCAGTCATATCCGGACAAAGTGGTGTGGAATTTGTATGCAATAGACCAAGCACATCAGAGTAAAAATGGTTTTGGAGAAAAGCAAAGTCATTTCATTAGGCAGGTGCATAAAATGTCATGTATACAAACAGAATTATCATGTTTGTTTGCTGCAGTTCCTCTAGCATTCTCCGTATAATTTACAAATGTTTAGAGCTGGTTTCTCCATGTGGAACCACTGAGTGTTTCCCAGTACAAAATTAAATGTTCCCTGATAAAAAAAAAATGTTTCAAAACAATAAAGTCCTTTGATAATATCCAGAAAACACAAACACAGGGGCTGTGGCAATAGCTGGGATTGAGTTAGCCAAAACAAAACCGGATATTTCCTGTTTCATGCAGTCATATCCGGACAAAGTGGTCTGGAATTTGTATGCAATAGACCAAGCAAATCATAGTAAAAATGGTTTTGGAGAAAAGCAAACTCCTTTCTTTAGGCAAGTGCATAAAATGTCATGCATACAAACAGAAATATCATGTTTGCTTGCCGCAGTTCCTCTAGTTTTCTCCCAAGAATACACGAATAGGAAGAACTGGTTTCTGCATGTGGAACCAGTGATTGTTTCCCTGTACAAAATTAAATGCTCCCTGATTAAAAAAAACGTTCCAAACAATAATGACCATTGATAATATCCAGAAAACACAAACACAGGGCTGTGGCAATATCTGGGATTGAGTTAGCCAAAAGAAAACCGGATATTTCCGGTTTCATGCAGTCATATCCGGACAAAGTGGTGTGGAATTTGTATGCAATAGACCAAGCAAATCATAGTAAAAATGGTTTTGGAGAAAAGCAAACTCCTTTCTTTAGGCAAGTGCATAAAATGTCATGTATACAAACAGAAATATCATCTTTGCTTGCCGCAGTTCCTCTAGTTTTCTCCCTAGAATACACGAATAGGATGAACTGGTTTCTGCATGTGGAACCAGTGATTGTTTCCCTGTACAAAATTAAATGCTCCCTGATTAAAAAAAAACGTTCAAAACAGTAATGACCATTGGTATTATCCAGAAAACACAAACACAGAGGCTGTGGCAATATCTGGGATTGAGTTAACCAAAACAAAACCGGATATTTCCGGTTTCATGCAGTCATATCCGGACAAAGTGGTGTGGAATTTCTATGCAATAGACCAAGCAAATCATAGTAAAAATGGTTTTGGAGAAAAGCAAACTCCTTTCTTTAGGCAAGTGCATAAAATGTCATGTATACATACAGAAATATCATGTTTGTTTGCCGCAGTTCTTCTAGCTTTCTCCTAGAAAATACGAATGTGTAGAGCTGGTGTCTCCATGTGGAACCAATTAGAGTTTCCCAGTATAAAATTAAATTTTCCCTGATAAAAAACATTCAAAACAATGAAGTCCTTTGATAATATCCAGAAAACACAAACACAGAGGCTGTCGCAATATCTGTGATTGAGTTAGCCAAAACAAAAGCGGATATTTCCCCTTTCATCCAGTCATATCCGGACAAATTGGGGTGGAATTTGTATGCAATAGACCAAGCAAATCATAGTAAAAATGGTTTTGGAGAAAAGCAAACTCCTTTCTTTAGGCAAGTGCATAAAATGTCATGTATACAAACAGAAATATCATGTTTGTTTGCCGCAGTTCCTCTAGCTTCTCGCTTAGAAAATACGTATGCGTAGAGCTGGTGTCTCCATGTGGAACCACTGAGTGTTTCCCAGTACAAAATTAAATGTTCCCTGATAAAAAAAAACTTTCAAAACAATAATGGTCATTGATAATATCCAGAAAACACAAACACAGAGGCTGTGGCAATCTGGGATTGAGTTAGCCAAAACAAAAGCGGATATTTCCGGTTTCATGCAGTCATATCCGGACAAAGTGGTGTGGAATTTGTATGCAATAGACCAAGCAAATCATAGTAAAAATGGTTTTGGAGAAAAGCAAACTCCTTTCTTTAGGCAAGTGCATAAAATGTCATGTATACAAACAGAAATATCATGTTTGTTTGCCGCAGTTCCTCTAGTTTCTCGCTTAGAAAATACGTATGCGTAGAGCTGGTGTCTCCATGTGGAACCACTGAGTGTTTCCCAGTACAAAATTAAATGTTCCCTGATAAAAAAAAAACTTTCAAAACAATAATGGTCATTGATAATATCCAGAAAACACAAACACAGAGGCTGTGGCAATCTGGGATTGAGTTAGCCAAAACAAAAGCGGATATTTCCGGTTTCATGCAGTCATATCCGGACAAAGTGGTGTGGAATTTGTATGCAATAGACCAAGCAAATCATAGTAAAAATGGTTTTGGAGAAAAGCAAAGTCTTTTCGTTGGACAAGTGCATAAAATATCATGTATACAGATAGAAATATCATGTTTGTTTGCCGCAGTTCTTCCAGCTTTCTCCTAGAAAATACGAATGTGTAGAGCTGGTGTCTCCATGTGGAACCAATTAGAGTTTCCCAGTACAAAATTAAATGTTTCCTGATAAAAAACATTCAAAACAATAAAGTCCTTTGATAATATCCAGAAAACACAAACACAGAGATTGTGGCAATATCTGTGATTGAGTTAGCCAAAACAAAACCGGATATTTCCGGGTTCATGCAGTCATACCCGGACAAAGTGGTGTGGAATTTCTATGAAATAGACCAAGCAAATCATAGTAAAAATGGATTTGGAGAAAAGCAAACTCCTTTCTTTAGGCAAGTGCATTAAATGTCATGTATACAAACAGAAATATCAGGTTTGTTTGCCGCAGTTCCTCTAGTTTCTCGCTTAGAAAATACGAATGTGTAGAGCTGGTGTCTCCATGTGGAACCACTGAGTGTTTCCCAGTACAAAATTAAATGTTCCCTGATAAAAAAAGAACGTTCCAAACAATAATGACCATTGATAATATCCAGAAAACACAAACACAGAGGCTGTGGCAATATCGGTGACTGAGTTAGCCAAAACAAAACCGGATATTTCCGGTTTCATGCAGTCATATCCGGACAAAGTGGTGTGGAATTTGTATGCAATAGACCAAGCACATCATAGTAAAAATGGTTTTGGAGAAAAGCAAACTCCTGTCTTCAGGCAAGTGCATAAAATGTCATGTATACAAACAGAAAAATCATGTTTGTTTGCCGCAGTTCCTCTAGATTTCTCCCTAGAATACCCGAATAGGAAGAACTGGTTTCTGCATGCGGATCTAGTGATTGTTTCCCTGTACAAAATTAAATGCTCCCTGATTAAAAAAAAAATTCCAAACAATAAAGACCATTGATAATATCCAGAAAACCCAAACACAGAGGCTGTGGCAATCTGGGATTGAGTTAGCCAAAACAAAACCGGATATTTCCGGTTTCATGCAGTCATATCCGGACAAACTGGTATGGAATTTGTATGCAATAGACCAAGCAAATCATAGTAAAAATGGTTTTGGAGAAAAGCAAAGTCCTTTCTTTAGGCAAGTGCATAAAATGTCATGTATACAAACAGAAATATCATGTTTGTTTGCCACAGTTCTTCTAGCTTTCTCCTAGAAAATACGAATGTGTAGAGCTTGTGTCTCCATGTGGAACCAATTAGAGTTTCCCAGTACAAAATTAAATGTTCCCTGATAAAAAACATTCAAAACAATAAAGTCCTTTGATAATATCCAGAAAACACAAACACAGGGGCTGTGGCAATATCTGGGATTGAGTTAGCCAAAACAAAACCGGATATTTCCGGGTTCATGCAGTCATATCCGGACAAAGTGGTGTGGAATTTGTATGCAATAGACCAAGCAAATCATAGTAAAAATGGTTTTGGAGAAAAGCAAACTCCTTTCTTTAGGCAAGTGCATAAAATGTCATGTATACAAACAGAAATATCATGTTTGTTTGCCGCAGTTCTTCTAGCTTTCTCCTAGAAAATACGAATGTGTAGAGCTGGTGTCTCCATGTGGGACCAATTAGAGTTTCCCAGTACAAAATTAAATGTTCCCTGATAAAAAACATTCAAAACAATAAAGTCCTTTGATAATATCCAGAAAACACAAACACGGAGGCTGTCGCCATATCTGTGATTGAGTTAGCTAAACAAAAGCGGATATTTCCCCTTTCATCCAGTCATATCCGGACAAAGTTGTGTTTAATTTGTATGCAATAGACCAAGCAAATCATAGTAAAAATGGTTTTGGAGAAAAGCAAAGTCATTTCATTAGGCAGGTGCATAAAATGTCATGTATACAAACAGAATTATCATGTTTGTTTGCTGCAGTTCCTCTAGCATTCTCGGTATAAATTACAAATGTTTAGAGCTGGTTTCTCCATGTGGAACCACTGAGGGTTTCCCAGTACAAAATTAAATGTTCCCTGATAAAAAAAATGTTTCAAAACAATAAAGTCCTTTGATAATATCCAGAAAACACAAACACAGGGGCTGTGGCAATATCTGGGATTGAGTTAGCCAAAACAAAACCGGATATTTCCGGTTTCATGCAGTCATATCCGGACAAAAAGTTCTGGAATTTGTATGCAATAGACCAAGCAAATCATAGTAAAAATGGTTTTGGAGAAAAGCAAACTCCTTTCTTTAGGCAAGTGCATAAAATGTCATGTATACAAACAGAAATATCATGTTTGTTTCCCGCAATTCCTCTAGTTTTCTCCCAAGAATACACGAATATGAAGAACTGGTTTCTGCATGAGGAACCAGTGATTGTTTCGCTGTACAAAATTAAATGCTCCCTGATTAAAAAAAAACGTTCCAAACAATAATGACCATTGATAATATCCAGAAAACACAAACACAGAGGCTGTCGCAATATCTGTGATTGAGTTAGCCAAAACAAAACCGGATATTTCCGGTTTCATGCAGTCATATCCGGACAAAGTGGTGTGGAATTTGTATGCAATAGACCAAGCAAATCATAGTAAAAATGGTTTTGGAGAAAAGCAAACTCCTTTCTTTAGGCAAGTGCATAAAATGTCATGTATACAAACAGAAATATCATGTTTGTTTGCCGTCGTTCCTCTAGTTTCTCGCTTAGAAAATACGTATGCTTAGAGCTGGTTTCTCCATGTGGAACCACTGAGTGTTTCCCAGTACAAAATTAAATGTTCCCTGATAAAAAAAAAACTTTCAAAACAATAATGGTCATTGATAATATCCAGAAAACACAAACACAGAGGCTGTGGCAATCTGGGATTGAGTTAGCCAAAACAAAACCGGATATTTCCAGTTTCATGCAGTCATATCCGGACAAAGTGGTGTGGAATTTGTATGCAATAGACCAATCACATCATAGTAAAAATGGTTTTGGAGAAAAGCAAAGTCTTTTCGTTGGACAAGTGCATAAAATATCATGTATACAAACAGAAATATCATGTTTGTTTGCCGCAGTTCTTCTAGCTTTCTCCTAGAAAATACGAATGTGTAGAGCTGGTGTCTCCATGTGGAACCAATTAGAGTTTCCCAGTACAAAATTAAATGTTCC
This sequence comes from Lepus europaeus, assembly GCF_033115175.1. Lineage (NCBI taxonomy): Eukaryota > Metazoa > Chordata > Mammalia > Lagomorpha > Leporidae > Lepus > Lepus europaeus. The sequence continues at coordinate 37,745,210 of NC_084847.1, read as the reverse complement.
CTGATAAAAAACATTCAAAACAATAAAGTCCTTTGATAATATCCAGAACACACAAACACAGGGGCTATGGCAATATCTGGGATTGAGTTAGCCAAAACAAAAGCTGATATTTCCACTTTCATCCAGTCATATCGGGACAAAGTGGTGTGGAATTTGTATGCAATAGACCAAGCAAATCATAGTAAAAGTGGTTTTGGAGAAAAGCAAAGTCCTTTCTTTAGGCAAGTGCATAAAATGTCATGTATACAAACAGAAATATCATGTTTGTTTGCCGCAGTTCCTCTAGTTTTCTCCCTAGAATACAAGAAGAGGAAGAACTGGTTTCTGCATGTGGAAACAGTGATTGTTTCCCTGTACAAAATTAAATGTTCCCTGATTAAAAAAAACGTTCAAAACAATAATGACCATTGATAATATCCAGAAAACACAAACACAGGGGCTGTGGCAATATCTGGGATTGAGTTAGCCAAAAGAAAACCGGATATTTCCGGTTTCATGCAGTCATATCCGGACAAAGTGGTGTGGAAATTGTATGCAATAGACCAAGCAAATCATAGTAAAAATGGTTATGGAGAAAAGCAAACTGCTTTCTTTAGGCAAGTGCATAAAATGTCATGTATACAAACAGAAATATCATGTTTGTTTGCCGCAGTTCTTCTCGGTTTCTCCTAGAAAATAGGAATGTGTAGAGCTTGTGTCTCCATGTGGAACCAACTAGAGTTTCCCAGTACAAAATTAAATGTTCCCTGATAAACAACATTCAAAACAATAAAGTCCTTTGATAATATCCAGAAAACACAAACACAGAGGCTGTCGCAATATCTGGGATTGAGTTAGCCAAAACAAAAGCGGATATTTCCCCTTTCATCTAGTCATAGCCGGACAAAGTGGTGTGGAATTTATATGCAATAGACCAAGCAAATCATAGTAAAATGGTTTTGGAGAAAAGCAAAGTCTTTTCGTTGGACAAGTGCATAAAATGTCATGTACACAAACAAAAATATCATGTTTGTTTGCCGCAGTTCTTCTAGCTTTCTCCTAGAAAATACGAATGTGTAGAGCTGGTGTCTCCATGTGGAACCAATTAGAGATTCCCAGTACAAAATTAAATGTTCCCTGATAAAAAACATTCAAAACAATAAAGTCCTTTGATAATATCCAGAAAACACAAACACAGAGGCTGTCGCAATATCTGTGATTGAGTTAGACAAAACAAAAGCGGATATTTCCCCTTTCATCCAATCATATCCGGACAAAGTGGTGTGGAATTTGTATGCAATAGACCAAGCAAATCATAGTAAAATGGTTTTGGAGAAAAGCAAACTCCTTTCTTTAGGCAAGTGCATAAAATGTCATGTATACAAACAGAAATATCATGTTTGTTTGCCGCATTTCCTCTAGTTACTCACTTAGAAAATACGAATGTGTAGAGCTGGTGTCTCCATGTGGAACGACTGAGTGTTTCCCAGTACAAAATTAAATGTTCCCTGATAAAAAAAAAATTCACAACAATAATGACCATTGATAATATCCAGAAAACACAAACACAGAGGCTGTGGCAATATCTGGGATTGAGTTAGCCAAAACAAAACCGGATATTTCCGGTTTCATGCAGTCATATCCGGACAAAGTGGTGTGGAATTTGTATGCTATAGACCAAGCAAATCATAGTAAAATGGTTTTGGAGAAAAGCAAACTCCTTTCTTTAGGCAAGTGCATAAAATGTCATGTATACAAACAGAAATATCATGTTTGTTTGCCGCAGTTCTTCTAGCTTTCTCCTAGAAAATACGAATGTGTAGAGCTGGTGTCTCCATGTGGAACCAATTAGAGTTTCCCAGTACAAAATTAAATGTTCCCTGATAAAAAACATTCAAAACAATAAAGTCCTTTGATAATATCCAGAAAACAAAAACACAGAGGCTGTCGCAATATCTGTGATTGAGTTAGCCAAAACAAAAGCGGATATTTCCGGTTTCATGCAGTCATATCCGGACAAAGTGGTGTGGCATTTGTATGGAATAGAGCAAGCAAATCATAGTAAAAATGGTTTTGGAGAAAAGCAAAGTCATTTCATTAGGCAGGTGCATAAAATGTCATGTATACAAACAGAATTATCATGTTTGTTTGCTGCAGTTCCTCTAGCATTCTCCGTATAATTTACAAATGTTTAGAGCTGGTTTCTCCATGTGGAACCACTGAGGGTTTCCCAGTACAAAATTAAATGTTCCCTGATAAAAAAATGTTTCAAAACAATAAAGTCCTTTGATAATATCCAGAAAACACAAACACAAGGGCTGTGGCAATATCTGGGATTGAGTTAGCCAAAATAAAACCGGATATTTCCGGTTTCATGCAGTCATATCCGGACAAATTGGTGTGGAATTTGTATGCAATAGACCAAGCAAATCATAGTAAAAATGGTTTTGGAGAAAAGCAAACTCCTTTCTTTAGGCAAGTGCATAAAATGTCATGTATACAAACAGAAATATCATGTTTGTTTGCCGCAGTTCCTCTAGTTTCTCGCTTAGAAAATACGTATGCGTACAGCTGGTGTCTCCATGTGGAACCACTGAGTGTTTCCCAGTACAAAATTAAATGCTCCCTGATAAAAAAAAACTTTCAAAACAATAATGATCATTGATAATATCCAGAAAACACAAACACAGAGGCTGTGGCAATCTGGGATTGAGTTAGCCAAAAGAAAACCGGATATTTCCGGTTTCATGCAGTCATATCCGGACAAAGTGGTGTGGAATTTGTATGCAATAGACCAAGGAAATCATAGTAAAATGGTTTTGGAGAAAAGCAAAGTGCTTTCTTTAGGCAAGTGCATAAAATGTCATGTATACACACAGAAATATCATGTTGGTTTCCCGCAATTCCTCTAGTTTTCTCCCTAGAATACACGAATAGGAAGAACTGGTTTCTGCATGTGGAACCAGGGATTGTTTCCCTGTACAAAATTAAATGCTCACTGATTAAAAAAAAAACATTCAAAACAATAATGACCATTGATAATATCCAGAAAACACAAACACAGAGGCTGTGGCAATCTGGGATTGAGTTAGCCAAAACAAAACCGGATATTTCCGGTTTCATGCAGTCATATCCGGACAAAGTGGTGTGGAATTTGTATGAAATAGACCAAGCAAATCATAGTAAAAATGGTTTTGGAGAAAAGCATACTCATTTCTTTAGGCAAGTGCATAAAATGTCATGTATACAAACAGAAATATCATGTTTGCTTGCCGCAGTTCCTCTAGTTTTCTCCCTAGAATACACGAATAGGAAGAACTGGTTTCTGCATGTGGAATCAGTGATTCTTTCCCTGTAAAAAATTAAATGCTCCCTGATAAAAAAAATTCAAAACAATAATGACCATTGATAATATCCAGAAAACACAAACACAGAGGCTGTGGCAATATCTGGGATTGAGTTACCAAAACAAAACCGGATATTTCCGGTTTCATGCAGTCATATCCAGACAAAGTGGTGTGGAATTTGTATGCAATAGACCAAGCAAATCATAGTAAAAATGGCTTTGGAGAAAAGCAAACTCCTTTCTTTAGGCAAGTGCATAAAATGTCATGTATACAAACAGAAATATCATGTTTGTTTGCCACAGTTCTTCAAGCTTTCTCCTAGAAAATACGAATGTGTAGAGCTGGTGTCTCCATGTGGAACCAATTAGAGTTTCCCAGTACAAAATTAAATGTTCCCTGATAAAAAACATTCAAAACAATAAAGTCCTTTGATAATATCAAGAAAACACAAACACAGGTGATGTCGCAATATCTGTGATTGAGTTAGCCAAAAAAAACCGGATATTTCCCCTTTCATCCAGTCATATCCGGACAAAGTGGTGTGGAATTTGTATGAAATAGACCAAGCAAATCATAGTAAAATGGTTTTGGAGAAAAGCAAAGTCCTTTCTTTAGGCAAGTGCATAAAATGTCATGTATACAAACAGAGATATCATGTTTGTTTGCCGCAGTTCCTCTAGTTTTCGCCCCAGAATACACGAATAGGAAGAACTGGTTTCTCCATGTGGAACCACTGAGGGTTTCCCTGTACAAAATTAAATGCTCCCTGATTAAAAAAAAATGTTCCAAACAATAATGACCATTGATAATATCCAGAAAACACAAACACAGGGGCTGCGGCAATATCTGGGATTGAGTTAGCCAAAACAAAACCGGATATTTCCGGTTTCATGCAGTCATATCCGGACAAAGTGGTGTGGAATTTGTATGCAATAGACCAAGCAAATCATAGTAAAAATGGTTTTGGAGAAAAGCAAAGTCCTTTCTTTAGGCAAGTGCATAAAATGTCATGTATACAAACAGAAATATCATGTTTGCTTGCCGCAGTTCCTCTAGTTTTCTCCCAAGAACACAGGAATAGGAAGAACTGGTTTCTGCATGTGGAACCAGTGATTGTTTCCCTGTACAAAATTAAATGCTCCCTGATTAAAAAAAACATTCAAAACCATAATGACCATTGATAATATCCAGAAAACACAAACACAGGGGCTGTGGCAATATCTGGGATTGAGTTAGCCAAAACAAAACCGGATATTTCCGGTTTCATGCAGTCATATCCGGACAAAGTGGTGTGGAATTTGTATGCAATAGAACAAGCAAATCATAGTAAAAATGGTTTTGGAGAAAAGCATACTCATTTCTTTAGGCAAGTGCATAAATGTCATGTATACAAACAGAAATATCATGTTTGGTTGCCGCAGTTCCTCTAGTTTCTCGCTTAGAAAATACGAATGTGTAGAGCTGGAGTCTCCATGTGGAACCACTGAGTGTTTCCCAGTACAAAATTAAATGTTCCCTGATAAAAAAAAGTTCAAAACAGTAATGACCATTGATAATATCCAGAAAACACAAACACAGAGGCTGTGGCAATCTGGGATTGAGTTAGCCAAAACAAAACCGGATATTTCCGGTTTCATGCAGTCATATCCGGACAAAGTGGTGTGGAATTTGTATGCAATAGACCAAGCAAATCATAGTAAAAATGGTTTTGGAGAAAAGCAAACTCCTTTCTTCAGGCAAGTGCATAAAATGTCATGTATACAAACAGAAATATCATGTTTGTTTGCCGCCGTTCCTCTAGATTTCTCCCTAGAATACCCGAATAGGAAGAACTGGTTTCTGCATGTGGATCCAGTGATTGTTTCCCTGTACAAAATTAAATGCTCCCTGATAAAAAAAAATGTTTCAAAACAATAATGACCATTGAAATATCCAGAAAACACAAACACAGGGGCTGTGGCAATATCTGGGATTGAGTTAGCCAAAAGAAAACCGGATATTTCCGGTTTCATGCAGTCATATCCGGACAAAGTGTTCTGGAATTGCTATGCAATGAACCGAGAAAATCACAGTAAAAATGGTTTTGGAGAAAAGCAAAGTCCTTTCTTTATGCAAGTGCATAAAACGTCATGTATACAAACAGAAATATCATGTTTGCTTTTCGCAGTTCCTCTAGTTTTCTCCCAAAAATACACGAATAGGAAGAACTGGTTTCTGCATGTGGAACCAGTGATTGTTTCCCTGTACAAAATTAAATGTTCCCTGATAAAAAAAATGTTTCAAAACAATAATGACCATTGAAATATCCAGAAAACACAAACACTGGGGCTGTGGCAATATCTGGGATTGAGTTAGCCAAAACAAAACCGGATATTTCCGGTTTCATGCAGTCATATCCGGACAAAGTGTTCTGGAATTCCTATGCAATGAACCGAGAAAATCACAGTAAAAATGGTTCTGGAGAAAAGCAAAGTCCTTTCTTTAGGCAAGTGCATAAAATGTCATGTATACAAACAGAAATATCATGTTTGTTTGACGCAGTTCTTCTAGCTTTCTCCTAGAAAATACGAATGTGTAGAGCTGGTGTCTCCATGTGGAACCAATTAGAGTTTCCCAGTACAAAATTAAATGTTCCCTGATAAAAAACATTCAAAACAGGCCGGCGCCATGGCTCAACAGGCTAATCCTCCGCCTTGCGGCGCCGGCACACCGGGTTCTAGTCCCGGTCGGGGCACCGATCCTGTCCCGGTTGCCCCAATTCCAGGCCAGCTCTCTGCTGTGGCTAGGGAGTGCAGTGGAGGATGTCCCAAGTCCTTGGGTCCTGCACCCCATGGGAGACTAGGAGAAGCACCTGGCTCCTGCCATCGGAACAGCGCGGTGCGCCGGCCACAGCGCGCTACCGCGGCGGCCATTGGAGGGTGAACCAACGGGAAAAGGAAGACCTTTCTCTCTGTCTCTCTCTCTCACTGTCCACTCTGCCTGTCCAAAAAAAAAAACATTCAAAACAATAAAGTCCTTTGATAATATCCAGAAAACACAAACAAGAGGCTGTGGCAATATCTGAGATTGAGTTAGCAAAAAAAAGCGGATATTTCCCCTTTCATCCAGTCATATCCGGACAAAGTGGTGTGGAATTTATATGCAATAGACCAAGCAAATCATAGTAAAATGATTTTGGATTAAAGCAAAGTCCTTTCTTTAGGCAAGTGCATAAAATGTCATGTATACAAACAGAGATATCATGTTTGTTTGTCGCAGTTCCTCTAGTTTTCTCCCTAGAATACACGAATAGGAAGAACTGGTTTCTGCATGTGGAACCAGTGATTGTTTCCCAGTACAAAATTAAATGCTCCCTGATTAAAAAAAAACGTTCAAAACAATAATGACCATTGATAATATCCAGAAAACACAAACACAGGGGCTGTGGCAATATCTGGGATTGAGTTAGCCAAAACAAAACCGGATATTTCCGGTTTCATGCAGTCATATCCGGACAAAGTGGTGTGGAATTTGTATGCAATAGACCAAGCAAATCATAGTAAAAATGGTTTTGGAAAAAAGCAAAGTCCTTTCTTTAGGCAAGTGCATAAAATGTCATGTATACAAACAGAAATATCATGTTTGTTTGCCGCAGTTCCTCTAGTTTCTCGCTTAGGAAATACGAATGTGTAGAGCTGGTGTCTCTATGTGGAACCACTGAGTGTTTCCCAGTACAAAATTAAATGTTCCCTGATAAAAAAAAATTCAAAACAATAAAGACCATTGATAATATCCAGAAAACACAAACACAGAGGCTGTGGCAATCTGGGATTGAGTTAGCCAAAACAAAACCGGATATTTCCGGTTTCATACAGTCATATCCGGACAAAGTGTTCTGGAATTGCTATGCAATGAACCGAGAAAATCACAGTAAAAATGGTTTTGGAGAAAAGCAAACTCCTTTCTTTGGACAAGTGCATAAAATGTCATGTATACAAACAGAAATATCATGTTTGTTTGCCGCAGTTCTTCTAGCTTTCTCCTAGAAAATACGAATGTGTAGAGCTGGTGTCTCCATGTGGAACCAATTAGAGTTTCCCAGTACAAAATTAAATGTTCCCTGATAAAAAAACATTCAAAACAATAAAGTCCTTTGATAATATCCAGAAAACACAAACACAGAGGCTGTCGCAATATCTGTGATTGAGTTAGCCAAAACAGAAGCAGATATTTCCCCTTTCATCCAGTCATATCCGGACAAAGTGGTGTGGAATTTGTATGCAATAGACCAAGTAAATCATAGTAAAAATGGTTTTGGAGAAAAGCAAAGTCATTTCATGAGGCAGGTGCATAAAATGTCATGTATACAAACAGAATTATCATGTTTTTTTGCTGCAGTTCCTCTAGTTTTCTCCGTATAATTTACAAATGTTTAGAGCTGGTTTCTCCATGTGGAAACACTGAGGGTTTCCCAGTACAAAATTGAATGTTCCCTGATAAAAAAATGTTTCAAAACAATGAAGTCCTTTGATAATATCCAGAAAACACAAACACACGGGCTGTGGCAATATCTGGGATTGAGTTAGCCAAAACAAAACCGGATATTTCCGGTTTCATGCAGTCATATCCGGACAAAGTGGTGTGGAATTTGTATGCAATAGACCAAGCAAAAAATAGTAAAAATGGTTTTGGAGAAAAGCAAAGTCCTTTCTTTAGGCAAGTGCATAAAATGTCATGTATACAAACAGAAATATCATGTTTGTTTGCCGCAGTTCCTCTAGTTTATCGCTTAGAAAATAAGAATGTGTAGAGCTGGAGTCTCCATGTGGAACCAATTAGAGTTTCCCAGTACAAAATTAAATGTTCCCTGATAAAAAACATTCAAAACAATAAAGTCCTTTGATAATATCCAGAAAACAAAAACACAGAGGCTGTCGCAATATCTGTGATTGAGTTAGCCAAAACAAAAGCGGATATTTCCGGTTTCATGCAGTCATATCCGGACAAAGTGGTGTGGAATTTGTATGGAATAGAGCAAGCAAATCATAGTAAAAATGGTTTTGGAGAAAAGCAAAGTCATTTCATTAGGCAGGTGCATAAAATGTCATGTATACAAACAGAATTATCATGTTTGTTTGCTGCAGTTCCTCTAGCATTCTCCGTATAATTTACAAATGTTTAGAGCTGGTTTCTCCATGTGGAACCACTGAGGGTTTCCCAGTACAAAATTAAATGTTCCCTGATAAAAAAATGTTTCAAAACAATAAAGTCCTTTGATAATATCCAGAAAACACAAACACAGGGGCTGTGGCAATATCTGGGATTGAGTTAGCCAAAAGAAAACCGGATATTTCCGGTTTCATGCAGTCATATCCGGACAAAGTGTTCTGGAATTCCTATGCAATGAACCGAGAAAATCACAGTAAAAATGGTTCTGGAGAAAAGCAAAGTCCTTTCTTTAGGCAAGTGCATAAAATGTCATGTATACAAACAGAAATATCATGTTTGTTTGCCGCAGTTCTTCTAGCTTTCTCCTAGAAAATACGAATGTGTAGAGCTGGTGTCTCCATGTGGAACCAATTAGAGTTTCCCAGTACAAAATTAAATGTTCCCTGATGAAAAAAAATGTTTCAAAACAATAAAGTCCTTTGATAATATCCAGAAAACACAAACAAGAGGCTGTCGCAATATCTGAGATTGAGTTAGCCAAAACAAAACCGGATATTTCTGGTTTCATGCAGTCATATCCGGACAAAGTGTTCTGGAATTCCTATGCAATGAACCGAGAAAATCACAGTAAAAATGGTTTTGGAGAAAAGCAAAGTCCTTTCTTTAGGCAAGTGCATAAAATGTCATGTATACAAACAGAGATATCATGTTTGTTTGTCGCAGTTCCTCTAGTTTTCTCCCTAGAATACACGAATAGGAAGAACTGGTTTCTGCATGTGGAACCAGTGATTGTTTCCCAGTACAAAATTAAATGCTCCCTGATAAAAGAAAACGTTCAAAACAATAATGACCATTGATAATATCCAGAAAACACAAACACAGCGGCTGTGGCAATATCTGGGATTGAGTTAGCCAAAAAAAAAACCGGATATTTCCGGTTTCATGCAGTCATATCCGGACAAAGTGGTGTGGAATTTGTATGCAATAGACCAAGCAAATCATAGTAAAAATGGTTTTGGAGAAAAGCAAAGACCTTTCTTTAGGCAAGTGCATAAAATGTCATGTATACAAACAGAAATATCATGTTTGTTTGCCGCAGTTCCTCTAGTTTCTCGCTTAGGAAATACGAATGTGTAGAGCTGGTGTCTCCATGTGGAACCACTGAGTGTTTCCCAGTACAAAATTAAATGTTCCCTGATAAAAAAAAATTCAAAACAATAAAGACCATTGATAATATCCAGAAAACACAAACACAGAGGCTGTGGCAATCTGGGATTGAGTTAGCCAAAACAAAACCGGATATTTCCGGTTCCATCCAGTCATATCCGGACAAAGTGGTGTGGAATATGTATGCAATAGACCAAGCAAATCATAGTAAAAATGGTTTTGGAGAAAAGCAAAGTCCTTTCTTTAGGCAAGTGCATAAAATGTCATGTATACAAACAGAAATATCATGTTTGTTTGCCGAAGTTCTTCTAGCTTTCTCCTAGAAAATACGAATGTGTAGAGCTGGTGTCTCCATGTGGAACCAATTAGAGTTTCCCAGTACAAAATTAAATGTTCCCTGATAAAAAACATTCAAAACAATAAAGTCCTTTGATAATATCCAGAAAACACAAACACAGAGGCTGTCGCAATATCTGTGATTGAGTTAGCCAAAACAGAAGCAGATATTTCCCCTTTCATCCAGTCATATCCGGACAAAGTGGTGTGGAATTTGTATGCAATAGACCAAGTAAATCATAGTAAAAATGGTTTTGGAGAAAAGCAAAGTCATTTCATTAGGCAGGTGCATAAAATGTCATGTATACAAACAGAATTATCATGTTTGTTTGCTGCAGTTCCTCTAGTTTTCTCCGTATAATTTACAAATGTTTAGAGCTGGTTTCTCCATGTGGAAACACTGAGGGTTTCCCAGTACAAAATTAAATGCTCCCTGATTAAAAAAAAACATTCAAAACAATAATGACCATTGATAATATCCAGAAAACACAAACACAGGGGCTGTGGCAATATCTGGGATTGAGTTAGCCAAAACAAAACCGGATATTTCCGGTTTCATGCAGTCATATCCGGACAAAGTGTTCTGGAATTGCTATGCAATAAACCGAAAAAATCACAGTAAAAATGGTTTTGGAGAAAAGCAAAGTCCTTTCTTTAGGCAAGTGCATAAAATGTCATGTATACAAACAGAGATATCATGTTTGCTTGTCGCAGTTCCTCTAGTTTTCTCCCAAGAATACACGAATAGGAAGAACTGGTTTCTGCATGTGGAACCAGTGATTGTTTCCCTGTACAAAATTAAATGCTCCCTGATTAAAAAAAAACGTTCCAAACAATAATGACCATTGATAATATCCAGAAAACACAAACACAGAGGCTGTGGCAAACTGGGATTGAGTTAGCCAAAAGAAAACCGGATATTTCCGGTTTCATACAGTCATACTCGGACAAAGTGGTGTGGAATTTGTATGCAATAGACCAAGCAAATCATAGTAAAAATGGTTTTGGAGAAAAGCAAAGTCCTTTCTTTAGGCAAGTGCATAAAATGTCATGTATACAAACAGAAATATCATGTTTGCTTGCCGCAGTTCCTCTAGTTTTCTCGCTAGAAAATACGAATGTGTAGAGCTGGTGTCTCCAGGTGGAACCAGTGATTGTTTCCCTGTACAAAATTAAATGCTCCCTGATCAAAAAAAACGTTCCAAACAATAATGACCATTGATAATATCCAGAAAACACAAACACAGGGGCTGTGGCAATATCTGGTATTGAGTTAACCAAAACAAAAGCGGATATTTCCGGTTTCATGCAGTCATATCCGGACAAAGTGTTCTGGAATTCCTATGCAATGAACCGAGAAAATCACAGTAAAAATGGTTTTGGAGAAAAGCAAAGTCTTTTCTTTAGGCAAGTGCATAAAATGTCATGTATACAAACAGAAATATCATGTTTGTTTGCCGCAGTTCCTCTAGTTTTCTCCCTAGAATACCCGAATAGGAAGAAATTGTTTCTACATGTGGATCCAGTGATTGTTTCCCTGTACAAAATTAAATGCTCCCTGATTAAAAAAACGTTCCAAACAATAATGACCATTGATAATATCCAGAAAACACAAACACAGGGGCTGTGGCAATATCTGGGATTGAGTTAGCCAAAACAAAACCGGATATTTCCGGTTTCATGCAGTCATATCCGGACAAAGTGGTGTGGAATTTGTATGCAATAGACCAAGCAAATCATAGTAAAAATGCTTTTGGAGAAAAGCAAAGTCTTTTCGTTAGGCAAGTGCATAAAATGTCATGTATACAAACAGAAATATCATGTTTGTTTGCCACAGTTCCTCTAGTTTCTCGCTTAGAAAATACGAATGTGTAGAGCTGGTGTCTCCATGTGGAACCACTGAGTGTTTCCCAGAACAAAATTAAATGTTCCCTGATAAAAAAATAAAAAAACTTTCAAAACAATAATGACCATTGGTAATATCCAGAAACACAAACACAGAGGCTGTGGCAATCTGGGATTGTGTTCGCCAAAACAAAACCGGATATTCCTGGTTTCATGCAGTCATATCCGGACAAAGTGGTGTGGAATTTGTATGCAATAGACCAAGCAAATCATAGTAAAAATGGTTTTGGAGAAAAGCAAAGTCCTTTCTTTAGGCAAGTGCATAAAATGTCATGTATACAAACAGAAATATCATGTTTGTTTGCCGCAGTTCCTCTAGTTTCTCGCTTAGAAAATACGAATGTGTAGAGCTGGTGTCTCCATGTGGAACCACTGAGTGTTTCCCAGTACAAAATTAAATGTTCCCTGATAAAAAAAAAACTTTCAAATCAATAATGTCCATTGATAATATCCACAAAGCACAAACACAGGGGCTGTGGCAATATCTGGGATTGAGTTAGCCAAAACAAAACCGGATATTTCCGGTTTCATGCAGTCATATCCAGACAAAGTGGTGTGGAATTTGTATGCAATAGACCAAGCAAATCATAGTAAAAATGGTTTTGGAGAAAAGCAAAGTCTTTTCGTTGGACAAGTGCATAAAATGTCATGTATAGAAACAGAAATATCATGTTTGCTTGCCGCAGTTCCTCTAGTTTTCTCCCTAGAATACACGAATAGGAAGAACTGGTTTCTGCATGTGGATCCAGGGATCGTTTCCCTGTACAAAATTAAATGCTCCCTGATTAAAAAAAAAAAAACTTTCCAAACAATAATGACCATTGATAATATCCAGAAAACACAAACACAGGGGCTGTGGCAATATCTGGGATTGAGTTAGCCAAAACAAAACCGGATATTTCCGGTTTCATGCAGTCATATCCAGACAAAGTGGTATGGAATTTGTATGCAATAGACCAAGCAAATCATAGTAAAAATGGTTTTGGAGAAAAGCAAAGTCTTTTCGTTGTTCAAGTGCATAAAATGCCATCTATACAAACAGCAATTTCATGTTTGTTTGCCGCATTTCTTCTAGCTTTCTTCTAGAAAATACGAATGTGTAGAGCTGGTGTCTCCATGTGGAACCAGTTAGAGTTTCCCAGAACAAAATTAAATGTTCCCTGATAAAAAACATTCAAAACAATATAGTCATTTGATAATATCCAGAAAACACAAACACATCGGCTGTCGCAATATCTGTGATTGAGTTAGCCAAAACAAAAGCGGATATTTCCCCTTTCATAAAGTCATATCCGGACAAAGTGGTGTGGAATTCGTTTGCAATGGACTGAAAGAATTACAGTAAAAATATTTTTGGAGAAAAGCAAAGTCATTTCATTAGGCAGGTGCATAAAATGTCATGTATACAAACAGAAATATCATGTTTGTTTGCCAAAGTTCCTCTAGTTTCTTGCTTAGAAAATACAAATGTGTAGAACTGATGTCTCCATGTGGAACCACTGAGTGTTTCCAAGAACAAAATTAAATGTTCCCTGATGAAAAAAAAAAAGATTCAAAACAAAAATGACCATTGGTAATATCCAGAAATCACAAACACAGAGGCTGTGGCAATATCTGGAATTGAGTTAGCCAAAACAAAACCAGATATTTCCGGCTTCATGCAGTCATATCCGGACAAAGTGGTGTGGAATTTCTATGCAATAGACCAAGCAAATCATAGTAAAAATGGTTTTGGTGAAAAGCAGTCCTTTCTTTAGGCAAGTGCATAAAATGTCATGTATACAAACAGAAATATCATGTTTGCTTGCCGCAGTTCCTCTAGTTTTCTCCCTAGAATACACGAATAGGAAGAACTGGTTTCTGCATGTGGAACCAGTGATTGTTTCCCTGTACAAAATTAAATGCTCCCTGATTGAAAATAAAACGTTCCAAACAATAATGACCATTGATAATATCCAGAAAACACAAACACAGGGGCTGTGGCAATATCTGGGATTGAGTTAGCCAAAACAAAAGCGGATATTTCCCCTTTCATCCAGTCATATCCGGACAAAGTGGTGTGGAATTTGTATGCAATAGACCAAGCAAATCATAGTAAAAATGGTTTTGGAGAAAAGCAAACTCCTTTCTTTAGGCAAGTGCATAAAATGTCATGTATACAAACAGAAATATCATGTTTGTTTGCCGCAGTTCCTCTAGTTTTTCGCTTAGAAAATACGAATGTGTAGAGCTGGTGTCTCCATGTGGAACCACTGATTGTTTCCCAGTACAAAATTAAATGGTCCCTGATTTAAAAAAAAACGTTCCAAACAATAATGACCATTGATAATATCCAGAAAACACAAACACAGGGGCTGTGGCAATATCTGGGATTGAGTTGGCCAAAAGAAAACCGGATATTTCCGGTTTCATGCAGGCATATCCGGACAAAGTGGTGTGGAATTTGTATGCAATAGACCAAGCAAATCATAGTAAAAATGGTTTTGGAGAAAAGCAAAGTCATTTCTTTAGGCAAGTGCATAAAATGTCATGTATACAAACAGAAATATCATGTTTGTTTGCCGCAGTTCCTCTAGTTTCTCGCTTAGGAAATACGAATGTGTAGAGCTGGTGTCTCCTTGTGGAACCACTGAGTGTTTCCCAGTACAAAATTAAATGGTCCCTGATTTAAAAAAAAACGTTCCAAACAATAATGACCATTGATAATATCCAGAAAACACAAACACAGGGGCTGTGGCAATATCTGGGATTGAGTTAGCCAAAAGAAAACCGGATATTTCTGGTTTCATGCAGTCATATCCGGACAAAGTGTTCTGGAATTCCTATGCAATGAACCGAGAAAATCACAGTAAAAATGGTTTTGGAGAAAAGCAAAGTCCTTTCTCTAGGCAAGTGCATAAAATGTCATGTATACAAACAGAGATATCGTGTTTGCTTGTCGCAGTTCCTCTAGTTTTCTCCCAAGAATACACGAATAGGAAGAACTGGTTTCTGCATGTGGAACCAGTGATTGTTTCCCTGTACAAAATTAAATGCTCCCTGATTAAAAAAAAACGTTCAAAACAATAATGACCATTGATAATATCCAGAAAACACAAACACAGAGGCTGTGGCAAACTGGGATTGAGTTAGCCAAAACAAAACCGGATATTTCCGGTTTCATACAGTCATACCCGGACAAAGTGGTGTGGAATTTGTATGCAATAGACCAAGCAAATCATAGTAAAAATGGTTTTGGAGAAAAGCAGTCCTTTCTTTAGGCAAGTGCATAAAATGTCATGTATACAAACAGAAATATCATGTTTGCTTGCCGCAGTTCCTCTAGTTTTCTCGCTAGAAAATACGAATGTGTAGAGCTGGTGTCTCCAGGTGGAACCAGTGATTGTTTCCCTGTACAAAATTAAATGCTCCCTGATCAAAAAAAACGTTCCAAACAATAATGACCATTGATAATATCCAGAAAACACAAACACAGAGGCTGTGGCAATATCTGGTATTGAGTTAACCAAAACAAAAGCGGATATTTCCGGTTTCATGCAGTCATATCCGGACAAAGTGTTCTGGAATTCCTATGCAATGAACCGAGAAAATCTCAGTAAAAATGGTTTTGGAGAAAGCAAAGTCCTTTCTTTAGGCAAGTGCATAAAATGTCATGTATACAAACAGAAATATCATGTTTGTTTGCCGCAGTTCCTCTAGTTTTCTCCCTAGAATACCCGAATAGGAAGAAATTGTTTCTGCATGTGGATCCAGTGATTGTTTCCCTGTACAAAATTAAATGCTCCCTGATTAAAAAAAACGTTCCAAACAATAATGACCATTGATAATATCCAGAAAACACAAACACAGGGGCTGTGGCAATATCTGGGATTGAGTTAGCCAAAACAAAACCGGATATTTCCGGTTTCATGCAGTCATATCCGGACAAAGTGGTGTGGAATTTGTATGCAATAGACCAAGCAAATCATAGTAAAAATGGTTTTGGAGAAAAGCAAAGTCTTTTCGTAGGACAAGTGCATAAAATGTCATGTATACAAACAGAAATATCATGTTTGTTTGCCACAGTTCCTCTAGTTTCTCGCTTAGAAAATACGAATGTGTAGAGCTGGAGTCTCCATGTGGAACCACTGAGTGTTTCCCAGTACAAAATTAAATGTTCCCTGATAAAAAAAAAACTTTCAAATCAATAATGTCCATTGATAATATCCACAAAGCACAAACACAGGGGCTGTGGCAATATCTGGGATTGAGTTAGCCAAAACAAAACCGGATATTTCCGGTTTCATGCAGTCATATCCGGACAAAGTGGTGTGGAATTTGTATGCAATAGACCAAGCAAATCATAGTAAAAATGGTTTTGGAGAAAAGCAAAGTCTTTTCGTTGGACAAGTGCATAAAATGTCATGTATAGAAACAGAAATATCATGTTTGTATGCCGCAGTTCCTCTAGTTTTCTCCCTAGAATACACGAATAGGAAGAACTGGTTTCTGCATGTGGATCCAGGGATCGTTTCCCTGTACAAAATTAAATGCTCCCTGATTAAAAAAAAAAAAACTTTCCAAACAATAATGACCATTGATAATATCCAGAAAACACAAACACAGGGGCTGTGGCAATATCTGGGATTGAGTTAGCCAAAACAAAACCGGATATTTCCGGTTTCATGCAGTCATATCCAGACAAAGTGGTGTGGAATTTGTATGCAATAGACCAAGCAAATCATAGTAAAAATGGTTTTGGAGAAAAGCAAAGTCTTTTCGTTGTTCAAGTGCATAAAATGCCATCTATACAAACAGCAATTTCATGTTTGTTTGCCGCATTTCTTCTAGCTTTCTCCTAGAAAATACGAATGTGTAGAGCTGGTGTCTCCATGTGGAACCAGTTAGAGTTTCCCAGAACAAAATTAAATGTTCCCTGATAAAAAACATTCAAAACAATAAAGTCATTTGATAATATCCAGAAAACACAAACACATCGGCTGTCGCAATATCTGTGATTGAGTTGGCCAAAACAAAAGCGGATATTTCCGGTTTCATGCAGTCATATCTGGACAAAGTGGTGTGGAATTCGTTTGCAATGGACTGAAAGAATTACAGTAAAAATGTTTTTGGAGAAAAGCAAAGTCATTTCATTAGGCAGGTGCATAAAATGTCATGTATACAAACAGAAATATCATGTTTGTTTGCCAAAGTTCCTCTAATTTCTCGCTTAGAAAATACAAATGTGTAGAGCTGATGTCTCCATGTGGAACCACTGAGTGTTTCCCAGTACAAAATTAAATGTTCCCTGATGAAAAAAAAAAGATTCAAAACAATAATGACCATTGGTAATATCCAGAAATCACAAACACAGAGGCTGTGGCAATATCTGGAATTGAGCTAGCCAAAACAAAACCAGATATTTCCGGTTTCATGCAGTCATATCCGGACAAAGTGGTGTGGAATTTCTATGCAATAGACCAAGCAAATCATAGTAAAAATGGTTTTGGTGAAAAGCAGTCCTTTCTTTAGGCAAGTGCATAAAATGTCATGTATACAAACAGAAATATCATGTTTGCTTGCCGCAGTTCCTCTAGTTTTCTCCCTAGAATACACGAATAGGAAGAACTGGTTTCTGCATGTGGAACCAGTGATTGTTTCCCTGTACAAAATTAAATGCTCCCTGATTAAAAATAAAATGTTCCAAACAATAATGACCATTGATAATATCCAGAAAACACAAACACAGGGGCTGTGGCAATATCTGGGATTGAGTTAGCCAAAACAAAACCGGATATTTCTGGTTTCATGCAGTCATATCCGGACAAAGTGGTGTGGAATTTGTATGCAATAGACCAAGCAAATCATAGTAAAAATGGTTTTGGAGAAAAGCAAAGTCTTTTCGTTAGGCAAGTGCATAAAATGTCATGTATACAAACAGAAATATCATGTTTGTTTGCCGCAGTTCCTCTAGTTTCTCGCTTAGAAAATACGAATGTGTAGAACTGGTGTCTCCATGTGGAACCACTGATTGTTTCCCAGTACAAAATTAAATGGTCCCTGATTTAAAAAAAAACGTTCCAAACAATAATGACCATTGATAATATCCAGAAAACACAAACACAGGGGCTGTGGCAATATCTGGGATTGAGTTGGCCAAAAGAAAACCGGATATTTCCGGTTTCATGCAGTCATATCCGGACAAAGTGGTGTGGAATTTGTATGCAATAGACCAAGCAAATCATAGTAAAAATGGTTTTGGAGAAAAGCAAAGTCATTTCTTTAGGCAAGTGCATAAAATGTCATGTATACAAACAGAAATATCATGTTTGTTTGCTGCAGTTCCTCTAGCATTCTTCATAGAAAATACAAATGTTTAGAGCTGGTTTCTCCATGTGGAACCACTGAGTGTTTCCCAGTACAAAATTAAATGTTCCCTGATGAAAAAAAATGTTTCAAAAGAATAAAGTCCTTTGATAATATCCAGAAAACACAAACACAGGGGCTGTGGCAATATCTGGGATTGAGTTAGCCAAAAGAAAACCGGATATTTCCGGTTTCATCCAGTCATATCTGGAAAAAGTGGTGTGGAATTGCAATGCAATGCATGGAGATAATCATAGTAAAAATGGTTTTGGGGAAAAGCAAAGTCCTTTCTTTAGGCAAGTGCATAAAATGTCATGTATACAAACAGAAATATCATGTTTTTTTGCCACAGTTCCTCTAGTTTTCTCCCTAGAACACACGAATAGGAAGAACTGGTTTCTGCGTGTGGAACCAGTGATTGTTTCCCTGTACAAAATTAAATGCTCCCCGATTAAAAAAAAAAAGTTCCAAACAATAATGACCATTGATAATATCCAGAAAACCCAAACACAGGGTCTGTGGCAATATCTGGGATTGAGTTAGCCAAAACAAAACCGGATATTTCCGGTTTCATGCAGTCATATCCGGACAAAGTGGTGTTGAATTCATATGCAATCGACCGAGAAAATCATAGTAAAAATTCTTTTGAAGAAAAGCAAAGTCCTTTCTTTAGGCAAGTTCATAAAATGTCATGTATACAAAGAGAAATATTATGCTTGTTTGCCGCAGTTCCTCTAGTTTTCTCCTAGAAAATACGAATGTGTAGAGCTGGTGTCTCCATGTGGAACCAATTAGAGTTTCCCAGTACAAAATTAAATGTTCCCTGATAAAAAACATTCAAAACAATAAAGTCTTTGATAACATCCAGAAAACACAAACACTGGGGCTGTGGCAATATCTGTGATTGAGTTAGCCAAAACAAAAGCGGATATTTCCCCTTTCATCCAGTCATTTCCGGACAAAGTGGTGTGGAATTCGTATGCAATGGACTGAGAGAATTACAGTAAAAATGGTTTTGGAGTAAAGCAAAGTCCTTTTTTAGGCAGGTGCATAAAATGTCATGCATACAAACAGAAATATCATGTTTGTTTGCTGCAGTTCCTCTAGCATTCTCCGTAGAAAATACAAATGTTTACAGCTGGTTTCTCCATGTGGAACCACTGAGTGTTTCCCAGTACAAAATTAAATGTTCCCTGATAAAAAAAAGTTTCAAAAGAATAAAGTCCTTTGATAATATCCAGAAAACACAAACACAGGGGCTGTGGCAATATCTGGGATAGAGTTAGCCAAAAGAAAACCGGATATTTCCGGTTTCATGCAGTCATATCCGGACAAAGTGGTGTGGAATTTGTATGCAATAGACCAAGCAAATCATAGTAAAAATGGTTTTGGAGAAAAGCAAAGTCTTTTCGTTAGGCAAGTGCATAAAATGCCATCTATACAAACAGAAATATCATGTTTGTTTGCCGCAGATCTTCTAGCTTTCTCCTAGAAAATACGAATGTGTAGAGCTGGTGTCTCCATGTGGAACCAATTAGAGTTTCCCAGTACAAAATTAAATGTTCCCTGATAAAAAACATTCAAAACAATAAAGTCCTTTGATAATATCCAGAAAACACAAACACAGAGGCTGTCGCAATATCTCTGATTGAGTTAGCCAAAACAAAAGCGGATATTTCCCCTTTCAACCAGTCATATCCGGACAAAGTGGTGTGGAATTCGTATGCAATGGACTGAGAGAATTACAGTAAAAATGGTTTTTGAGAAAAGCAAAGTCTTTTCATTGGACAAGTGCATAAAATGTCATGTATACAAACAGAAATATCATGTTTGTTTGCCGCAGTTCCTCTAGTTTTCTCCCTAGAATACACGAATAGGAAGAACTGGTTTCTGCATGTGGAACCAGTGATTGTTTCCCTGTACAAAATTAAATGCTCCCTGATTAAAATAAAACGTTCCAAACAATAATGACCATTGATAATATCCAGAAATCACAAACACAGGGGCTGTGGCAATATCTGGGATTGAGTTAGCCAAAACAAAACCGGATATTTCCGGTTTCATGCAGTCATATCCGGAAAAAATGGTGTGGAATTTGTATGCAATAGACCAAGCAAATCATAGTAAAAATGGTTTTGGAGAAAAGCAAACTCCTTTCTTTAGGCAAGTGCATAAAATGTCATGTATACAAACAGAAATATCATGTTTGTTTGCCGCAGTTCCTCTAGTTTCTCGCTTAGAACATACGAATGTGTAGAGCTGGTGTCTCCATGTGGAAATACTGAGTGTTTCCCAGAACAAAATTAAATGCTCCCTGATAAAAAAAATTTTCAAAACAATAATGACCATTGAATTTATCCACAAAGCACAAACACAGAGGCTCTGGCAATCTGGGATTGAGTTAGCCAAAACAATACCGGATATTTCCGGTTTCATGCAGTCATATCTGGACAAAGTGGTGTGGAATTTGTATGCAATAGACCAAGCAAATCATAGCAAAAATGGTTTTGGAGAAAAGCAAAGTCTTTTTGTTGGACAAGTGCATAAAATATCATGTATACAAACAGAAATATCATGTTTGTTTGCCACAGTTCCTCTAGTTTTCTCCCTAGAATACACGAATAGGAAGAACTGGTTTCTGCATGTGGAACCAGTGATTATTTCCCAGTACAAAATTAAATGCTCCCTGATTAAAAAAAAAACGTTCCAAACAATAATGACCATTGATAATATCAACAAAACACAAACACAGGGGCTGTGGCAATATCTGGGATTGAGTTAGCCAAAAGAAAACCGGATATTTCCGGTTTCATGCAGTCATATCCGGACAAAGTGGTGTGGAATTTGTATGCAATAGATCAAGCAAATCATAGTAAAAATGGTTTTGGAGAAAAGCAAAGTCTTTTCGTTGGACAAGTGCATAAAATGTCATTTATACAAACAGAAATATCATGCATGTTTTGTTGCCGCAGTTCTTCTAGCTTTCTCCTAGAAAATACGAATGTGTAGAGCTGGTGTCTCCATGTGGAACCAATTAGAGTTTCCAAGTACAAATTAAATGTTCCCTGATAAACAACATTCAAAACAATAAAGTCCTTTCATAATATCCAGAAAACACAAACACAGGGGCTTTGGCAATATCTAGGATTGAGTTGGCCAAAAGAAAACCGGATATTTCCGGTTTCATGCAGTCATATCCGGACAAAGTGGTGTGGAATTTGTATGCAATAGACCAAGCAAATCATAGTAAAAATGGTTTTGGAGAAAAGCAAAGTCATTTCTTTAGGCAAGTGCATAAAATGTCATGTACACAAACAGAAATATCATGTTTGTTTGCCGCCGTTCCTCTAGCATTCTTCATAGAAAATACAAATGTTTAGAGCTGGTGTCTCCATGTGGAACCACTGAGTGTTTCCCAGTACAAAATTAAATGTTCCCTGATGAAAAAAAATGTTTCAAAAGAATAAAGTCCTTTGATAATATCCAGAAAACACAAACACAAGGGCTGTGGCAATATCTGGGATTGAGTTAGCCAAAAGAAAACCGGATATTTCCGGTTTCATCCAGTCATATCCGGAAAAAGTGGTGTGGAATTGCAATGCAATGCTTGGAGATAATCATAGTAAAAATGGTTTTGGGGAAAAGCAAAGTCCTTTCTTTAGGCAAGTGCATAAAATGTCATGTATACAAACAGAAATATCATGTTTTTTTGCCACCGTTCCTCTAGTTTTCTCCCTAGAACACACGAATAGGAAGAACTGTTTTCTGCGTGTGGAACCAGTGATTGTTTCCCTGTACAAAATTAAATGCTCCCTGATTAAAAAAAAACAAAACGTTCCAAACAATAATGACCATTGATAATATCAAGAAAACACAAACACAGGGGCTGTGGCAATATCTGGAATAGAGTTAGCCAAAAGAAAACCGGATATTTCCGGTTTCATGCAGTCATATCCGGACAAAGTGGTGTGGAATTTGTATGCAATAGATCAAGCAAATCATAGTAAAAATGGTTTTGGAGAAAAGCAAAGTCTTTTCGTTGGACAAGTGCATAAAATGTCATGTATACAAACAGAAATATCATGTTTTTTTGCCGCAGTTCTTCTAGCATTCTCCTAGAAAATACGAATGTGTAGAGCTGGTGTCTCCATGTGGAACCAATTAGAGTTTCCCAGTACAAAATTAAATGTTCCCTGATAAACAACATTGAAAACAATAAAGTCCTTTGATAATACCCAGAAAACACAAACACAGGGGCTTTGGCAATATCTGGGATTGAGTTGGCCAAAACAAAACCGGATATTTCCGGTTTCATGCAGTCATATCCGGAAAAAGTGGTGTGGAATTGCAATGCAATGCATGGAGATAATCATAGTAAAAATGGTTTTGGGGAAAAGCAAAGTCCTTTCTTTAGGCAAGTGCATAAAATGTCATGTATACAAACAGAAATATCATGTTTTTTTTTGCCACAGTTCCTCTAGTTTTCTCCCTAGAACACACGAATAGGAAGAACTGGTTTCTGAGTGTGGAACCAGTGATTGTTTCCCTGTACAAAATTAAATGCTCCCTGATTAAAAAAAAACAAAACGTTCCAAACAATAATGACCATTGATAATATCCAGAAAACCCAAACACAGTGTCGGTGGCAATATCTGGGATTGAGTTAGCCAAAACAAAACCAGATATTTCCGGTTCATGCAGTCATATCCGGACAAAGTGGTGTGGAATTCATGTGCAATAGACCAAGCAAATCATAGTAAAAATGGTTGTGGAGAAAAGCAAAGTCTTTTCGTTAGCCAAGTGCATAAAATGCCATCTATACAAACAGAAATATCATGTTTGTTTGCCGCAGTTCTTCTAGCTTTCTCCTAGAAAATACGAATGTGTAGAGCTGGTGTCTCCATGTGGAACCAATTAGAGTTTCCCAGTACAAAATTAAATGTTCCCTGATAAAAAACATTCAAAACAATAAAGTCCTTTGATAATATCCAGAAAACACAAACACATCGGCTGTCGCAATATCTCTGATTGAGTTAGCCAAAACAAAAGCGGATATTTCCCCTTTCAACCAGTCATATCCGGACAAAGTGGTGTGGAATTCGTATGCAATGGACTGAGAGAATTACAGTAAAAATGGTTTTGGAGAAAAGCAAAGTCATTTCATTAGGCAGGTGCATAAAATGTCATGTATACAAACAGAAATATCATGTTTGTTTGCCGCAGTTCCTCTAGTTTCTCGCTTAGAAAATACGAATGTGTAGAGCTGGTGTCTCCATGTGGAACCACTGAGTGTTTCCCAGTACAAAATTAAATATTCCCTGATTAAAAAAAAAGTTCCAAACAATAATGACCATTGATAATATCCAGAAAACACAAACACAGGGCCTGTGGCAATATCTGGGATTGAGTTAGCCAAAACAAAACCGGATATTTCCGGTTTCATGCATTCATATCCGGACAAAGTGGTGTGGAATTTGTATGCAATAGACCAAGCAAATCATAGTAAAAATGGTTTTTGAGAAAAGCAAAGTCTTTTCGTCGGACAAGTGCATAAAATGTCATGTATAGAAACAGAAATATCATGTTTGTTTGCTGCAGTTCCTCTAGTTTCTCGCTTAGAAAATACGAATGTGTAGAGCTGGTGTCTGCATGTGGAACCACTGAGTGTTTCCCAGTACAAAATTAAATGTTCCCTGATTTAAAAAAAAGTTCCAAACAATAATGACAATTGATAATATCCAGAAAACACAAACACAGGGGCTGTGGCAATATCTGGGATTGAGTTAGCCAAAACAAAACCGGATATTTCCGGTTTCATGCAGTCATATCCGGACAAAGTGGTGTGGAATTTGTATGCAATAGACCAAGCAAATCTTAGTAAAAATGGTTTTGGAGAAAAGCAAAGTCTTCGTTGGACATGTGCAAAAATGTCATGTATACAAACAAAAATATCATGTTTGTTTGCCGCAGTTCCTCTAGTTTCTCGCTTAGAAAATACGAATGTGTAGAGCTGGTGTCTCCATGTGGAACCACTGAGTGTTTCCCAGAACAAAATTAAATGTTCCCTGATGAAAAAAAAAACTTTCAAAACAATAATGACCATTGATATTATCCACAAATCACAAACACAGAGGCTCTGGCAATCTGGGATTGAGTTAGCCAAAACAAAACCGGATATTTCTGGTTTCATGCAGTCATATCTGGACAAAGTGGTGTGGAATTTGTATGCTATAGACCAAGCAAATCATAGCAAAAATGGTTTTGGAGAAAAGCAAAGTCTTTTTGTTGGACAAGTGCATAAAATATCATGTATACAAACAGAAATATCATGTTTGTTTGCCACAGTTCCTATAGTTTTATCCCTAGAATACACGAATAGGAAGAACTGGTTTCTGCATGTGGAACCAGTGATTGTTTCCCAGTACAAAATTAAATGCTCCCTGATTAAAAAAAAAAACGTTCCAAACAATAATGACCATTGATAATATCAAGAAAACACAAACACAGGGGCTGTGGCAATATCTGGGATAGAGTTAGCCAAAAGAAAACCGGATATTTCCGGTTTCATGCATTCATATCCGGACAAAGTGGTGTGGAATTTGTATGCAATAGACCAAGCAAATCATAGTAAAAATGGTTTTTGAGAAAAGCAAAGTCTTTTCGTCGGACAAGTGCATAAAATGTCATGTATAGAAACAGAAATATCATGTTTGTTTGCTGCAGTTCCTCTAGTTTCTCGCTTAGAAAATACGAATGTGTAGAGCTGGTGTCTCCATGTGGAACCACTGAGTGTTTCCCAGTACAAAATTAAATGTTCCCTGATTTAAAAAAAGTTCCAAACAATAATGACAATTGATAATATCCAGAAAACACAAACACAGGGGCTGTGGCAATATCTGGGATTGAGTTAGCCAAAACAAAACCGGATATTTCCGGTTTCATGCAGTCATATCCGGACAAAGTGGTGTGGAATTTGTATGCAATAGACCAAGCAAATCTTAGTAAAAATGGTTTTGGAGAAAAGCAAAGTCTTTTCGTTGGACATGTGCAAAAATGTCATGTATACAAACAGAAATATCATGTTTGTATGCCGCAGTTCCTGTAGTTTTCTCCCTAGAACACACGAATAGGAAGAACTGGTTTCTGCATGTGGATCCAGTGATCGTTTCCCTGTACAAAATTAAACGCTCCGTGATTAACAAAAAATTTCCAAACAATAATGACAATTGATAATATCCAGAAAACACAAACACAGGGGCTGTGGCAATATCTGGAATTGAGTTAGCCAAAACAAAACCAGATATTTCCGGTTTCATGCAGTCATATCTGGACAAAGTGGTGTGGAATTTGTATGCAATAGACCAAGCAAATCATAGTAAAAATGGTTTTGGTGAAAAGCAGTCCTTTCTTTAGGCAAGTGCATAAAATGTCATGTATACAAACAGAAATATCATGTTTGCTTGCCGCAGTTCCTCTAGTTTTCTCCCTAAAATACACGAATAGGAAGAACTGGTTTCTGCATGTGGAACCAGTGATTGTTACCCTGTACAAAATTAAATGCTCCCTGATTAAAAATAAAACGTTCCAAACAATAATGACCATTGGTAATATCCAGAAAACACAAACACAGAGGCTGTGGCAATCTGGGATTGAGTTAGCCAAAACAAAACCGGATATTTCTGGTTTCATGCAGTCATATCCGGACAAAGTGGTGTGGAATTTGTATGCAATAGACCAAGCAAATCATAGTAAAAATGGTTTTGGAGAAAAGCAAACTCCTTTCTTTAGTCAAGTGCATAAAATGTCATGTATACAAACAGAAATATCATGTTTGTTTGCCGCAGTTCCTCTAGTTTCTCGCTTAGAACATACGAATGTGTAGAGCTGGTGTCTCCATGTGGAACCACTGAGTGTTTCCCAGAACAAAATTAAATGCTCCCTGATAAAAAAAATTTTCAAAACAATAATGACCATTGATATTATCCACAAAGCACAAACACAGAGGCTCTGGCAATCTGGGATTGAGTAGGCCAAAACAATACCGGATATTTCCGGTTTCATGCAGTCATATCTGGACAAAGTGGTGTGGAATTTGTATGCAATAGACCAAGCAAATCATAGTAAAAATGGTTTTGGAGAAAAGCAAAGTCTTTTCGTTAGGCAAGTGCATAAAATGCCATCTATACAAACAGAAATATCATGTTTGCTTGCCGCAGTTCCTCTAGTTTTCTCCCTAGAATACACGAATAGGAAGAACTGGTTTCTGCATGTGGAACCAGTGATTGTTTCCCTGTACAAAATTAAATGCTCCCTGATTAAAAATAAAATGTTCCAAACAATAATGACCATTGATAATATCCAGAAAACACAAACACAGGGGCTGTGGCAATATCTGGGATTGAGTTAGCCAAAACAAAACCGGATATTTCTGGTTTCATGCAGTCATATCCGGACAAAGTGGTGTGGAATTTGTATGCAATAGACCAAGCAAATCATAGTAAAAATGGTTTTGGAGAAAAGCAAAGTCTTTTCGTTAGGCAAGTGCATAAAATGTCATGTATACAAACAGAAATATCATGTTTGTTTGCCGCAGTTCCTCTAGTTTCTCGCTTAGAAAATACGAATGTGTAGAACTGGTGTCTCCATGTGGAACCACTGATTGTTTCCCAGTACAAAATTAAATGGTCCCTGATTTAAAAAAAAACGTTCCAAACAATAATGACCATTGATAATATCCAGAAAACACAAACACAGGGGCTGTGGCAATATCTGGGATTGAGTTGGCCAAAAGAAAACCGGATATTTCCGGTTTCATGCAGTCATATCCGGACAAAGTGGTGTGGAATTTGTATGCAATAGACCAAGCAAATCATAGTAAAAATGGTTTTGGAGAAAAGCAAAGTCATTTCTTTAGGCAAGTGCATAAAATGTCATGTATACAAACAGAAATATCATGTTTGTTTGCTGCAGTTCCTCTAGCATTCTTCATAGAAAATACAAATGTTTAGAGCTGGTTTCTCCATGTGGAACCACTGAGTGTTTCCCAGTACAAAATTAAATGTTCCCTGATGAAAAAAAATGTTTCAAAAGAATAAAGTCCTTTGATAATATCCAGAAAACACAAACACAGGGGCTGTGGCAATATCTGGGATTGAGTTAGCCAAAAGAAAACCGGATATTTCCGGTTTCATCCAGTCATATCTGGAAAAAGTGGTGTGGAATTGCAATGCAATGCATGGAGATAATCATAGTAAAAATGGTTTTGGGGAAAAGCAAAGTCCTTTCTTTAGGCAAGTGCATAAAATGTCATGTATACAAACAGAAATATCATGTTTTTTTGCCACAGTTCCTCTAGTTTTCTCCCTAGAACACACGAATAGGAAGAACTGGTTTCTGCGTGTGGAACCAGTGATTGTTTCCCTGTACAAAATTAAATGCTCCCCGATTAAAAAAAAAAAGTTCCAAACAATAATGACCATTGATAATATCCAGAAAACCCAAACACAGGGTCTGTGGCAATATCTGGGATTGAGTTAGCCAAAACAAAACCGGATATTTCCGGTTTCATGCAGTCATATCCGGACAAAGTGGTGTTGAATTCATATGCAATCGACCGAGAAAATCATAGTAAAAATTCTTTTGAAGAAAAGCAAAGTCCTTTCTTTAGGCAAGTTCATAAAATGTCATGTATACAAAGAGAAATATTATGCTTGTTTGCCGCAGTTCCTCTAGTTTTCTCCTAGAAAATACGAATGTGTAGAGCTGGTGTCTCCATGTGGAACCAATTAGAGTTTCCCAGTACAAAATTAAATGTTCCCTGATAAAAAACATTCAAAACAATAAAGTCTTTGATAACATCCAGAAAACACAAACACTGGGGCTGTGGCAATATCTGTGATTGAGTTAGCCAAAACAAAAGCGGATATTTCCCCTTTCATCCAGTCATTTCCGGACAAAGTGGTGTGGAATTCGTATGCAATGGACTGAGAGAATTACAGTAAAAATGGTTTTGGAGTAAAGCAAAGTCCTTTTTTAGGCAGGTGCATAAAATGTCATGCATACAAACAGAAATATCATGTTTGTTTGCTGCAGTTCCTCTAGCATTCTCCGTAGAAAATACAAATGTTTACAGCTGGTTTCTCCATGTGGAACCACTGAGTGTTTCCCAGTACAAAATTAAATGTTCCCTGATAAAAAAAAGTTTCAAAAGAATAAAGTCCTTTGATAATATCCAGAAAACACAAACACAGGGGCTGTGGCAATATCTGGGATAGAGTTAGCCAAAAGAAAACCGGATATTTCCGGTTTCATGCAGTCATATCCGGACAAAGTGGTGTGGAATTTGTATGCAATAGACCAAGCAAATCATAGTAAAAATGGTTTTGGAGAAAAGCAAAGTCTTTTCGTTAGGCAAGTGCATAAAATGCCATCTATACAAACAGAAATATCATGTTTGTTTGCCGCAGATCTTCTAGCTTTCTCCTAGAAAATACGAATGTGTAGAGCTGGTGTCTCCATGTGGAACCAATTAGAGTTTCCCAGTACAAAATTAAATGTTCCCTGATAAAAAACATTCAAAACAATAAAGTCCTTTGATAATATCCAGAAAACACAAACACAGAGGCTGTCGCAATATCTCTGATTGAGTTAGCCAAAACAAAAGCGGATATTTCCCCTTTCAACCAGTCATATCCGGACAAAGTGGTGTGGAATTCGTATGCAATGGACTGAGAGAATTACAGTAAAAATGGTTTTTGAGAAAAGCAAAGTCTTTTCATTGGACAAGTGCATAAAATGTCATGTATACAAACAGAAATATCATGTTTGTTTGCCGCAGTTCCTCTAGTTTTCTCCCTAGAATACACGAATAGGAAGAACTGGTTTCTGCATGTGGAACCAGTGATTGTTTCCCTGTACAAAATTAAATGCTCCCTGATTAAAATAAAACGTTCCAAACAATAATGACCATTGATAATATCCAGAAATCACAAACACAGGGGCTGTGGCAATATCTGGGATTGAGTTAGCCAAAACAAAACCGGATATTTCCGGTTTCATGCAGTCATATCCGGAAAAAATGGTGTGGAATTTGTATGCAATAGACCAAGCAAATCATAGTAAAAATGGTTTTGGAGAAAAGCAAACTCCTTTCTTTAGGCAAGTGCATAAAATGTCATGTATACAAACAGAAATATCATGTTTGTTTGCCGCAGTTCCTCTAGTTTCTCGCTTAGAACATACGAATGTGTAGAGCTGGTGTCTCCATGTGGAAATACTGAGTGTTTCCCAGAACAAAATTAAATGCTCCCTGATAAAAAAAATTTTCAAAACAATAATGACCATTGAATTTATCCACAAAGCACAAACACAGAGGCTCTGGCAATCTGGGATTGAGTTAGCCAAAACAATACCGGATATTTCCGGTTTCATGCAGTCATATCTGGACAAAGTGGTGTGGAATTTGTATGCAATAGACCAAGCAAATCATAGCAAAAATGGTTTTGGAGAAAAGCAAAGTCTTTTTGTTGGACAAGTGCATAAAATATCATGTATACAAACAGAAATATCATGTTTGTTTGCCACAGTTCCTCTAGTTTTCTCCCTAGAATACACGAATAGGAAGAACTGGTTTCTGCATGTGGAACCAGTGATTATTTCCCAGTACAAAATTAAATGCTCCCTGATTAAAAAAAAAAACGTTCCAAACAATAATGACCATTGATAATATCAACAAAACACAAACACAGGGGCTGTGGCAATATCTGGGATTGAGTTAGCCAAAAGAAAACCGGATATTTCCGGTTTCATGCAGTCATATCCGGACAAAGTGGTGTGGAATTTGTATGCAATAGATCAAGCAAATCATAGTAAAAATGGTTTTGGAGAAAAGCAAAGTCTTTTCGTTGGACAAGTGCATAAAATGTCATTTATACAAACAGAAATATCATGCATGTTTTGTTGCCGCAGTTCTTCTAGCTTTCTCCTAGAAAATACGAATGTGTAGAGCTGGTGTCTCCATGTGGAACCAATTAGAGTTTCCAAGTACAAATTAAATGTTCCCTGATAAACAACATTCAAAACAATAAAGTCCTTTCATAATATCCAGAAAACACAAACACAGGGGCTTTGGCAATATCTAGGATTGAGTTGGCCAAAAGAAAACCGGATATTTCCGGTTTCATGCAGTCATATCCGGACAAAGTGGTGTGGAATTTGTATGCAATAGACCAAGCAAATCATAGTAAAAATGGTTTTGGAGAAAAGCAAAGTCATTTCTTTAGGCAAGTGCATAAAATGTCATGTACACAAACAGAAATATCATGTTTGTTTGCCGCCGTTCCTCTAGCATTCTTCATAGAAAATACAAATGTTTAGAGCTGGTGTCTCCATGTGGAACCACTGAGTGTTTCCCAGTACAAAATTAAATGTTCCCTGATGAAAAAAAATGTTTCAAAAGAATAAAGTCCTTTGATAATATCCAGAAAACACAAACACAAGGGCTGTGGCAATATCTGGGATTGAGTTAGCCAAAAGAAAACCGGATATTTCCGGTTTCATCCAGTCATATCCGGAAAAAGTGGTGTGGAATTGCAATGCAATGCTTGGAGATAATCATAGTAAAAATGGTTTTGGGGAAAAGCAAAGTCCTTTCTTTAGGCAAGTGCATAAAATGTCATGTATACAAACAGAAATATCATGTTTTTTTGCCACCGTTCCTCTAGTTTTCTCCCTAGAACACACGAATAGGAAGAACTGTTTTCTGCGTGTGGAACCAGTGATTGTTTCCCTGTACAAAATTAAATGCTCCCTGATTAAAAAAAAACAAAACGTTCCAAACAATAATGACCATTGATAATATCCAGAAAACACAAACACAGGGGCTGTGGCAATATCTGGAATAGAGTTAGCCAAAAGAAAACCGGATATTTCCGGTTTCATGCAGTCATATCCGGACAAAGTGGTGTGGAATTTGTATGCAATAGATCAAGCAAATCATAGTAAAAATGGTTTTGGAGAAAAGCAAAGTCTTTTCGTTGGACAAGTGCATAAAATGTCATGTATACAAACAGAAATATCATGTTTTTTTGCCGCAGTTCTTCTAGCATTCTCCTAGAAAATACGAATGTGTAGAGCTGGTGTCTCCATGTGGAACCAATTAGAGTTTCCCAGTACAAAATTAAATGTTCCCTGATAAACAACATTGAAAACAATAAAGTCCTTTGATAATACCCAGAAAACACAAACACAGGGGCTTTGGCAATATCTGGGATTGAGTTGGCCAAAACAAAACCGGATATTTCCGGTTTCATGCAGTCATATCCGGAAAAAGTGGTGTGGAATTGCAATGCAATGCATGGAGATAATCATAGTAAAAATGGTTTTGGGGAAAAGCAAAGTCCTTTCTTTAGGCAAGTGCATAAAATGTCATGTATACAAACAGAAATATCATGTTTTTTTTTGCCACAGT
This sequence comes from Lepus europaeus, assembly GCF_033115175.1. Lineage (NCBI taxonomy): Eukaryota > Metazoa > Chordata > Mammalia > Lagomorpha > Leporidae > Lepus > Lepus europaeus. The sequence continues at coordinate 37,713,515 of NC_084847.1, read as the reverse complement.
TCCTCTAGTTTTCTCCCTAGAACACACGAATAGGAAGAACTGGTTTCTGAGTGTGGAACCAGTGATTGTTTCCCTGTACAAAATTAAATGCTCCCTGATTAAAAAAAAACAAAACGTTCCAAACAATAATGACCATTGATAATATCCAGAAAACCCAAACACAGGGTCGGTGGCAATATCTGGGATTGAGTTAGCCAAAACAAAACCAGATATTTCCGGTTCATGCAGTCATATCCGGACAAAGTGGTGTGGAATTCATGTGCAATAGACCAAGCAAATCATAGTAAAAATGGTTGTGGAGAAAAGCAAAGTCTTTTCGTTAGCCAAGTGCATAAAATGCCATCTATACAAACAGAAATATCATGTTTGTTTGCCGCAGTTCTTCTAGCTTTCTCCTAGAAAATACGAATGTGTAGAGCTGGTGTCTCCATGTGGAACCAATTAGAGTTTCCCAGTACAAAATTAAATGTTCCCTGATAAAAAACATTCAAAACAATAAAGTCCTTTGATAATATCCAGAAAACACAAACACATCGGCTGTCGCAATATCTCTGATTGAGTTAGCCAAAACAAAAGCGGATATTTCCCCTTTCAACCAGTCATATCCGGACAAAGTGGTGTGGAATTCGTATGCAATGGACTGAGAGAATTACAGTAAAAATGGTTTTGGAGAAAAGCAAAGTCATTTCATTAGGCAGGTGCATAAAATGTCATGTATACAAACAGAAATATCATGTTTGTTTGCCGCAGTTCCTCTAGTTTCTCGCTTAGAAAATACGAATGTGTAGAGCTGGTGTCTCCATGTGGAACCACTGAGTGTTTCCCAGTACAAAATTAAATATTCCCTGATTAAAAAAAAAGTTCCAAACAATAATGACCATTGATAATATCCAGAAAACACAAACACAGGGCCTGTGGCAATATCTGGGATTGAGTTAGCCAAAACAAAACCGGATATTTCCGGTTTCATGCATTCATATCCGGACAAAGTGGTGTGGAATTTGTATGCAATAGACCAAGCAAATCATAGTAAAAATGGTTTTTGAGAAAAGCAAAGTCTTTTCGTCGGACAAGTGCATAAAATGTCATGTATAGAAACAGAAATATCATGTTTGTTTGCTGCAGTTCCTCTAGTTTCTCGCTTAGAAAATACGAATGTGTAGAGCTGGTGTCTGCATGTGGAACCACTGAGTGTTTCCCAGTACAAAATTAAATGTTCCCTGATTTAAAAAAAAGTTCCAAACAATAATGACAATTGATAATATCCAGAAAACACAAACACAGGGGCTGTGGCAATATCTGGGATTGAGTTAGCCAAAACAAAACCGGATATTTCCGGTTTCATGCAGTCATATCCGGACAAAGTGGTGTGGAATTTGTATGCAATAGACCAAGCAAATCTTAGTAAAAATGGTTTTGGAGAAAAGCAAAGTCTTCGTTGGACATGTGCAAAAATGTCATGTATACAAACAAAAATATCATGTTTGTTTGCCGCAGTTCCTCTAGTTTCTCGCTTAGAAAATACGAATGTGTAGAGCTGGTGTCTCCATGTGGAACCACTGAGTGTTTCCCAGAACAAAATTAAATGTTCCCTGATGAAAAAAAAAAACTTTCAAAACAATAATGACCATTGATATTATCCACAAATCACAAACACAGAGGCTCTGGCAATCTGGGATTGAGTTAGCCAAAACAAAACCGGATATTTCTGGTTTCATGCAGTCATATCTGGACAAAGTGGTGTGGAATTTGTATGCTATAGACCAAGCAAATCATAGCAAAAATGGTTTTGGAGAAAAGCAAAGTCTTTTTGTTGGACAAGTGCATAAAATATCATGTATACAAACAGAAATATCATGTTTGTTTGCCACAGTTCCTATAGTTTTATCCCTAGAATACACGAATAGGAAGAACTGGTTTCTGCATGTGGAACCAGTGATTGTTTCCCAGTACAAAATTAAATGCTCCCTGATTAAAAAAAAAAACGTTCCAAACAATAATGACCATTGATAATATCAAGAAAACACAAACACAGGGGCTGTGGCAATATCTGGGATAGAGTTAGCCAAAAGAAAACCGGATATTTCCGGTTTCATGCATTCATATCCGGACAAAGTGGTGTGGAATTTGTATGCAATAGACCAAGCAAATCATAGTAAAAATGGTTTTTGAGAAAAGCAAAGTCTTTTCGTCGGACAAGTGCATAAAATGTCATGTATAGAAACAGAAATATCATGTTTGTTTGCTGCAGTTCCTCTAGTTTCTCGCTTAGAAAATACGAATGTGTAGAGCTGGTGTCTCCATGTGGAACCACTGAGTGTTTCCCAGTACAAAATTAAATGTTCCCTGATTTAAAAAAAGTTCCAAACAATAATGACAATTGATAATATCCAGAAAACACAAACACAGGGGCTGTGGCAATATCTGGGATTGAGTTAGCCAAAACAAAACCGGATATTTCCGGTTTCATGCAGTCATATCCGGACAAAGTGGTGTGGAATTTGTATGCAATAGACCAAGCAAATCTTAGTAAAAATGGTTTTGGAGAAAAGCAAAGTCTTTTCGTTGGACATGTGCAAAAATGTCATGTATACAAACAGAAATATCATGTTTGTATGCCGCAGTTCCTGTAGTTTTCTCCCTAGAACACACGAATAGGAAGAACTGGTTTCTGCATGTGGATCCAGTGATCGTTTCCCTGTACAAAATTAAACGCTCCGTGATTAACAAAAAATTTCCAAACAATAATGACAATTGATAATATCCAGAAAACACAAACACAGGGGCTGTGGCAATATCTGGAATTGAGTTAGCCAAAACAAAACCAGATATTTCCGGTTTCATGCAGTCATATCTGGACAAAGTGGTGTGGAATTTGTATGCAATAGACCAAGCAAATCATAGTAAAAATGGTTTTGGAGAAAAGCAAACTCCTTTCTTTAGGCAAGTGCATAAAATGTCATGTATACAAACAGAAATATCATGTTTGCTTGCCGCAGTTCCTCTAGTTTTCTCCCTAAAATACACGAATAGGAAGAACTGGTTTCTGCATGTGGAACCAGTGATTGTTACCCTGTACAAAATTAAATGCTCCCTGATTAAAAATAAAACGTTCCAAACAATAATGACCATTGGTAATATCCAGAAAACACAAACACAGAGGCTGTGGCAATCTGGGATTGAGTTAGCCAAAACAAAACCGGATATTTCTGGTTTCATGCAGTCATATCCGGACAAAGTGGTGTGGAATTTGTATGCAATAGACCAAGCAAATCATAGTAAAAATGGTTTTGGAGAAAAGCAAACTCCTTTCTTTAGTCAAGTGCATAAAATGTCATGTATACAAACAGAAATATCATGTTTGTTTGCCGCAGTTCCTCTAGTTTCTCGCTTAGAACATACGAATGTGTAGAGCTGGTGTCTCCATGTGGAACCACTGAGTGTTTCCCAGAACAAAATTAAATGCTCCCTGATAAAAAAAATTTTCAAAACAATAATGACCATTGATATTATCCACAAAGCACAAACACAGAGGCTCTGGCAATCTGGGATTGAGTAGGCCAAAACAATACCGGATATTTCCGGTTTCATGCAGTCATATCTGGACAAAGTGGTGTGGAATTTGTATGCAATAGACCAAGCAAATCATAGCAAAAATGGTTTTGGAGAAAAGCAAAGTCTTTTTGTTGGACAAGTGCATAAAATATCATGTATACAAACAGAAATATCATGTTTGTTTGCCACAGTTCCTCTAGTTTTCTCCCTAGAATACACGAATAGGAAGAACTGGTTTCTGCATGTGGAACCAGTGATTGTTTCCCTGTACAAAATTAAATGCTCCCTGATTAAAAAAAAACGTTCCAAACAATAATGACCATTGATAATATCAAGAAAACACAAACACAGGGGCTGTGGCATTATCTGGGATAGAGTTAGCCAAAAGAAAACCGGATATTTCTGGTTTCATGCAGTCATATCCGGACAAAGTGGTGTGGAATTTGTATGCAATAGATCAAGCAAATCATAGTAAAAATGGTTTTGGAGAGAAGCAAAGTCTTTTCGTTGGACAAGTGCATAAAATGTCATGTATACAAACAGAAATATCATGTTTTTTTGCCGCAGTTCTTCTAGCATTCTCCTAGAAAATACGAATGTGTAGAGCTGGTGTCTCCATGTGGAACCAATTAGAGTTTCCCAGTACAAAATTAAATGTTCCCTGATAAACAACATTCAAAACAATAAAGTCCTTTCATAATATCCAGAAAACACAAACACAGGGGCTTTGGAAATATCTGGGATTGAGTTGGCCAAAAGAAAACCGGATATTTCCGGTTTCATGCAGTCATATCTGGACAAAGTGGTGTGGAATTTGTATGCAATAGACCAAGCAAATCATAGTAAAAATGGTTTTGGAGAAAAGCAAACTCCTTTCTTTAGGCAAGTGCATAAAATGTCATGTATACAAACAGAAATATCATGTTTGTTTGCCGCAGATCCTCTAGTTTCTCGCTTAGAAAATACGAAAGTGTAGAGCTGATGTCTCCATGTGGAACCACTGAGTGTTTCCCAGAACAAAATTAAATGTTCCCTGATGAAAAAAAAAACTTTCAAAACAATAATGACCATTGGTAATATCCAGAAAACACAAACACAGAGGCTGTGGCAATCTGGGATTGAGTTAGCCAAAACAAAACCGGATATTTCTGGTTTCATCCAGTCATATCCGGACAAAGTGGTGTGGAATTTGTATGCTATAGACCAAGCAAATCATAGTAAAAATGGTTTTGGAGAAAAGCAAACTCCTTTCTTTAGGCAAGTGCATAAAATGTCATGTATACAAACAGAAATATCATGTTTGTTTGCCGCAGTTCCTCTAGTTTCTCGCTTAGAACATACGAATGTGTAGAGCTGGTGTGTCCATGTGGAACCACTGAGTGTTTCCCAGAACAAAATTAAATGTTCCCTGATAAAAAAAAAATTTCACAACAATAATGACCATTGATATTATCCACAAAGCACAAACACAGAGGCTCTGGCAACCTGGGATTGAGTTAGCCAAAAGAAAACCGGATATTTCCGGTTTCATGCAGTCATATCTGGACAAAGTGGTGTGGAATTTGTATGCAATAGACCAAACAAATGATAGCAAAAATGGTTTTAGAGAAAAGCAAAGTCTTTTCGTTGGACAAGTGCATAAAATATCATGTATACAAACAGAAATATCATGTTTGTTTGCCACAGTTCCTCTAGTTTTCTCCCTAGAATACACGAATAGGAAGATCTGGTTTCTGCATGTGGAACCAGTGATTGTTTCCCAGTACAAAATTAAATGCTCCCTGATTAAAAAAAAAAGGTTCCAAACAATAATGACCATTGATAATATCAAGAAAACACAAACACAGGGGCTGTGGCAATATCTGGGATTGAGTTAGCCAAAACAAAACCGGATATTTCCGGTTTCATGCAGTCATATCCGGACAAAGTGGTGTGGAATTTGTATGCAATAGATCAAGCAAATCATACTAAAAATGGTTTTGGAGAAAAGCAAAGTCTTTTCGTTGGACAAGTGCATAAAATGTCATGTATACAAACAGAAATATCATGTTTTTTTGCCGCAGTTCTTCTAGCATTCTCCTAGAAAATACGAATATGTAGAGCTGGTGTCTCCATGTGGAACCAATTAGAGTTTCCCAATACAAAATTAAATGTTCCCTGATAAAAAACATTCAAAACAATAAAGTCCTTTCATAATATCCAGAAAACACAAACAGGGGCTTTGGCAATATCTGGGATTGAGTTGGCCAAAAGAAAACCGGATATTTCCGGTTTCATGCAGTCATATCCGGAAAAAGTGGTGTGGAATTTGTATGCAATGGACCAAGCAAATCATAGTAAAAATGGTTTTGGAGAAAAGCAAAGTCATTTCTTTAGGCAAGTGCATAAAATGTCATGTATACAAACAGAAATATCATGTTTGTTTGCTGCAGTTCCTCTAGCATTCTTCATAGAAAATACAAATGTTTAGAGCTGGTTTCTCCATGTGGAACCACTGAGTGTTCCCAGTACAAAATTAAATGTTTCCTGATGAAAAAAAAATGTTTCAAAAGAATAAAGTCCTTTGATAATATCCAGAATACACAAACTCAAGGGCTGTGGCAATATCTGGGATTGAGATAGCCAAAAGAAAACTGGATATTTCCGGTTTCATCCAGTCATATCCGGAAAAAGTGGTGTGGAATTGCAATGCAATGCATGGAGATAATCATAGTAAAAATGGTTTTGCGGAAAAGCAAAGTCCTTTCTTTAGGCAAGTGCATAAAATGTCATGTATACAAACAGAAATATCATGTTTTTTTGCCGCAGTTCCTCTAGTTTCTCGCTTAGAAAATACGAATGTGTAGAGCTGGTGTCTCCATGTGGAACCACTGAGTGTTTCCCAGTAAAAAATTAAATGCTCCCTGATTAAAAAAAAAAAAACTTTCCAAACAATAATGACCATTGATAATATCCAGAAAACCCAAACACAGGGTCTGTGGCAATATCTGGGATTGAGTTAGCCAAAACAAAACCAGATATTTCCGGTTTCATGCAGTCATATCCGGACAAAGTGGTGTGGAATTCATATGCAATCGACCGAGAAAATCATAGTAAAAATTCTTTTGAAGAAAAGCAAAGTCCTTTCTTTAGGAAAGTACATAAAATGTCATGTATACAAACAGAAATATCATGTTTGTTTGCCGCAGTTCCTCTAGTTTCTCGCTTAGAAAATACGAATGTGTAGAGCTGGTGTCTGCGTGTGGAACCACTGAGTGTTTCCCAGTACAAAATTAAATGTTCCCTGATAAAAAAAAAGGTTCAAAATAATAAAGTCCTTTGATAATATCCAGAAAACACAAACACAGAGGCTGTGGCAATCTGGGATTTAGTTAGCTAAAAGACAAGCGGATATTTCCGGTTTCATGCAGTCATATCCGGACAAAGTGGTGTGGAATTTGTATGCAATAGACCAAGCAAATCATAGTAAAAATGGTTTTGGAGAAAAGCAAAGTCATTTCATTAGGCAGGTGCATAAAATCTCATGTATACAAACAGAATTATCATGTTTGTTTGCTGCAGTTCCTCTAGCATTCTCCGTATAAATTACAAATGTTTAGAGCTGGTTTCTCCATGTGGAACCACTGAGTGTTTCCCAGTACAAAATTAAATGTTCACTGATAAAAAAAAGTTTCAAAAGAATAAAGTCCTTTGATAATATCCAGAAAACACAAACACAGGGGCTGTGGCAATATCTGGGATAGAGTTAGCCAAAAGAAAACCGGATATTTCCGGTTTCATGCAGTCATATCCGGACAAAGTGGTGTGGAATTTGTATGCAATAGACCAAGCAAATCATAGTAAAAATGGTTGTGGAGAAAAGCAAAGTCTTTTCGTTAGGCAAGTGCATAAAATGCCATCTATACAAACAGAAATATCATATTTGTTTGCCGCAGATCTTCTAGCTTTCTCCTAGAAAATACGAATGTGTAGAGCTGGTGTCTCCATGTGGAACCAATTAGAGTTTCCCAGTACAAAATTAAATGTTCCCTGATAAAAAACATTCAAAACAATAAAGTCCTTTGATAATATCCAGAAAACACAAACACAGAGGCTGTCGCAATATCTCTGATTGAGTTAGCCAAAACAAAAGCGGATATTTCCCCTTTCAACCAGTCATATCCGGACAAAGTGGTGTGGAATTCGTATGCAATGGACTGAGAGAATTACAGTAAAAATGGTTTTGGAGAAAAGCAAAGTCATTTCATTAGGCAGGTGCATAAAATGTCATGTATACAAACAGAAATATCATATTTGTTTGCCGCAGTTCCTCTAGTTTCTCGCTTAGAAAGTACGAATGTGTAGAGCTGGTGTCTTCATGTGGAACCACTGAGTGTTTCCCAGTACAAAATTAAATGTTCCCTGATTAAAAAAAAAGTTCCAAACAATAATGACCATTGATAATATACAGAAAACACAAACACAGGGGCTGTGGCAATATCTGGGATTGAGTTAGCCAAAACAAAACCGGATATTTCCGGTTTCATGCAGTCATATCCGGACAAAGTGGTGTGGAATTTGTATGCAATAGACCAAGCAAATCATAGTAAAAATGGTTGTGGAGAAAAGCAAAGTCTTTTCGTTAGGCAAGTGCATAAAATGCCATCTATACAAACAGAAATATCATGTTTGTTTGCCGCAGTTCTTCTAGCTTTCTCCTAGAAAATACGAATGTGTAGAGCTGGTGTCTCCATGTGGAACCAATTAGAGTTTCCCAGTACAAAATTAAAAGTTCCCTGATAAAAACATTCAAAACAATAAAGTCCTTTGATAATATCCAGAAAACACAAACACAGAGGCTGTCGCAATATCTGGGATTGAGTTAGCCAAAACAAAAGTGGATATTTCCCCTTTCATCCAGTCATATCCGGACAAAGTGGTGTGGAATTCGTATGCATTGGACTGAGAGAATTACAGTAAAATTGGTTTTGGAGAAAAGCAAAGTCATTTCATTAGGCAGGTGCATAAAATGTCATGTATACAAACAGAAATATCATGTTTGTTTGCCGCAGTTCCTCTAGATTTCTCCCCAGAAAATACAAATGTTTAGAGCTGGTTTCTCCATGTGGAACCACTGAGTGTTTCCCAGTACAAAATTAAATGTTCCCTGATAAAAAACATTCAAAACAATAAAGTCCTTTGATAATATCCAGAAAACACAAACACAGAGGCTGTGGCAATCTGGGATTGAGTTAGCCAAAAGACAAGCGGATATTTCCGGTTTCATGCAGTCATATCCGGACAAAGTGGTGTGGAATTTGTATGCAATAGACCAAGCAAATCATAGTAAAAATGGTTTTGGAGAAAAGCAAAGTCATTTCATTAGGCAGGTGCATAAAATATCATGTATACAAACAGAAATATCATGTTTGTTGCTGCAGTTCCTCTAGCATTCTTCATAGAAAATACAAATGTTTAGAGTTGGTTTCCCCATGTGGAACCACTGAGTGTTTCCCAGTACAAAATTAAATGTTCCCTGATTAAAAAAAAGGTTCAAAAGAATAAAGTCCTTTGATAATATCCAGAAAACACAAACAGAGGGGCTGTGGCAATATCTGGGATAGAGTTAGCCAAAAGAAAACCGGATATTTCCGGTTTCATGCAGTCATATCCGGACAAAGTGGTGTGGAATTTGTATGCAATATACCAAGCAAATCATAGTAAAAATGGTTTTGGAGAAAAGCAAAGTCTTTTCGTTGGACAAGTGCATAAAATATCATGTATAGAAACAGAAATATCATGTTTGTTTGCTGCAGTTCCTCTAGTTTCTCGCTTAGAAAATACGAATGTGTAGAGCTGGTTTCTCCATGTGGAACCAATTAGAGTTTCCCAGTACAAAATTAAATGTTCCCTGATAAAAAACATTCAAAACAATAAAGTCCTTTGATAATATCCAGAAAACACAAACACTGGGGCTGTGGCAATATCTGTGATTGAGTTAGCCAAAACAAAAGCGGATATTTCCCCTTTCATCCAGTCATATCCGGACAAAGTGGTGTGGAATTCGTATGCAATGGACTGAGAGAATTACAGTAAAAATGGTTTTGGAGAAAAGCAAAGTCATTTCATTAGGTAGGTGCATAAAATGTCATGTATACAAACAGAAATATTATGTTTGTTTGCTGCAGTTCCTCTAGCATTCTCCGTAGAAAATACAAATGTTTACAGCTGGTTTCTCCATGTGGAACCACTGAGTGTTTCCCAGTACAAAACTAAATGTTCCCTGATAAAAAAAAAGTTTCAAAAGAATAAAGTCCTTTGATAATATCAAGGAAACACAAACACAGGGGCTGTGGCAATATCTGGGATAGAGTTAGCCAAAAGAAAACTGGATATTTCCGGTTTCATGCAGTCATATCCGGGCAAAGTGGTGTGGAATTTGTATGCAATAGACCAAGCAAATCATAGTAAAAATGGTTTTGGAGAAAAGCAAAGTCTTTTCGTTAGGCAAGTGCATAAAATGCCATCTATACAAACAGAAATATCATGTTTGATTACCGCAGTTCTTCTAGCTTTCTCCTAGAAAATACGAATGTGTAGAGCTGGTGTCTCCATGTGGAACCAATTAGAGTTTCCCAGTACAAAATTAAATGTTCCCTGATAAAAAACATTCAAAACAATAAAGTCCTTTGATAATATCCAGAAAACACAAACACAGAGGCTGTCGCAATATCTGGGATTGAGTTAGCCAAACAAAAGCAGATATTTCCGGTTTCATGCAGTCATATCCGGACAAAGTGGTGTGGAATTCGTATGCAATGGACTGAGAGAATTACAGTAAAAATGGTTTTGGAGAAAAGCAAAGTCCTTTCATTAGGCAGGTGCATAAAATGTCATGTATACAAACAGAAATATTATGTTTGTTTGCTGCAGTTCCTCTAGCATTCTCCGTAGAAAATACAAATGTTTACAGCTGGTTTCTCCATGTGGAACCACTGAGTGTTTCCCAGTACAAAACTAAATGTTCCCTGATAAAAAAAAAGTTTCAAAAGAATAAAGTCCTTTGATAATATCCAGGAAACACAAACACAGGGGCTGTGGCAATATCTGGGATAGAGTTAGCCAAAAGAAAACTGGATATTTCCGGTTTCATGCAGTCATATCCGGGCAAAGTGGTGTGGAATTTGTATGCAATAGACCAAGCAAATCATAGTAAAAATGGTTTTGGAGAAAAGCAAAGTCTTTTCGTTGGACAAGTGCATAAAATGTCATGTATAGAAACAGAAATATCATGTTTGTTTGCTGCAGTTCCTCTAGTTTCTCGCTTAGAAAATACGAATGTGTAGAGCTGGTGTCTCCATGTGGAACCAATTAGAGTTTCCCAGTACAAAATTAAATGTTCCCTGATAAAAAACATTCAAAACAATAAAGTCCTTTGATAATATCCAGAAAACACAAACACTGGGGCTGTGGCAATATCTGTGATTGAGTTAGCCAAAACAAAAGCGGATATTTCCCCTTTCATCCAGTCATATCCGGACAAAGTGGTGTGGAATTCGTATGCAATGGACTGAGAGAATTACAGTAAAAATGGTTTTGGAGAAAAGCAAAGTCATTTCATTAGGTAGGTGCATAAAATGTCATGTATACAAACAGAAATATTATGTTTGTTTGCTGCAGTTCCTCTAGCATTCTCCGTAGAAAATACAAATGTTTACAGCTGGTTTCTCCATGTGGAACCACTGAGTGTTTCCCAGTACAAAACTAAATGTTCCCTGATAAAAAAAAAGTTTCAAAAGAATAAAGTCCTTTGATAATATCAAGGAAACACAAACACAGGGGCTGTGGCAATATCTGGGATAGAGTTAGCCAAAAGAAAACTGGATATTTCCGGTTTCATGCAGTCATATCCGGGCAAAGTGGTGTGGAATTTGTATGCAATAGACCAAGCAAATCATAGTAAAAATGGTTTTGGAGAAAAGCAAAGTCTTTTCGTTGGACAAGTGCATAAAATGTCATGTATACAAACAGAAATATCATGTTTGTTTGCCACAGTTCCTCTAGTTTTCTCCCTAGAATACACGAATAGGAAGATCTGGTTTCTGCATGTGGAACCAGTGATTGTTTCCCAGTACAAAATTAAATGCTCCCTGATTAAAAAAAAAAGGTTCCAAACAATAATGACCATTGATAATATCAAGAAAACACAAACACAGGGGCTGTGGCAATATCTGGGATTGAGTTAGCCAAAACAAAACCGGATATTTCCGGTTTCATGCAGTCATATCCGGACAAAGTGGTGTGGAATTTGTATGCAATAGACCAAGCAAATCATAGTAAAAATGGTTTTGGAGAAAAGCAAACTCCTTTCTTTAGGCAAGTGCATAAAATGTCATGTATACAAACAGAAATATCATGTTTGTTTGCCGCAGATCCTCTAGTTTCTCGCTTAGAAAATACGAAAGTGTAGAGCTGATGTCTCCATGTGGAACCACTGAGTGTTTCCCAGAACAAAATTAAATGTTCCCTGATGAAAAAAAAAACTTTCAAAACAATAATGACCATTGGTAATATCCAGAAAACACAAACACAGAGGCTGTGGCAATCTGGGATTGAGTTAGCCAAAACAAAACCGGATATTTCTGGTTTCATCCAGTCATATCCGGACAAAGTGGTGTGGAATTTGTATGCTATAGACCAAGCAAATCATAGTAAAAATGGTTTTGGAGAAAAGCAAACTCCTTTCTTTAGGCAAGTGCATAAAATGTCATGTATACAAACAGAAATATCATGTTTGTTTGCCGCAGTTCCTCTAGTTTCTCGCTTAGAACATACGAATGTGTAGAGCTGGTGTGTCCATGTGGAACCACTGAGTGTTTCCCAGAACAAAATTAAATGTTCCCTGATAAAAAAAAAATTTCACAACAATAATGACCATTGATATTATCCACAAAGCACAAACACAGAGGCTCTGGCAACCTGGGATTGAGTTAGCCAAAAGAAAACCGGATATTTCCGGTTTCATGCAGTCATATCTGGACAAAGTGGTGTGGAATTTGTATGCAATAGACCAAACAAATGATAGCAAAAATGGTTTTGGAGAAAAGCAAAGTCTTTTCGTTGGACAAGTGCTTAAAATATCATGTATACAAACAGAAATATCATGTTTGTTTGCCACAGTTCCTCTAGTTTTCTCCCTAGAATACACGAATAGGAAGATCTGGTTTCTGCATGTGGAACCAGTGATTGTTTCCCAGTACAAAATTAAATGCTCCCTGATTAAAAAAAAAAGGTTCCAAACAATAATGACCATTGATAATATCAAGAAAACACAAACACAGGGGCTGTGGCAATATCTGGGATTGAGTTAGCCAAAACAAAACCGGATATTTCCGGTTTCATGCAGTCATATCCGGACAAAGTGGTGTGGAATTTGTATGCAATAGATCAAGCAAATCATACTAAAAATGGTTTTGGAGAAAAGCAAAGTCTTTTCGTTGGACAAGTGCATAAAATGTCATGTATACAAACAGAAATATCATGTTTTTTTGCCGCAGTTCTTCTAGCATTCTCCTAGAAAATACGAATATGTAGAGCTGGTGTCTCCATGTGGAACCAATTAGAGTTTCCCAATACAAAATTAAATGTTCCCTGATAAAAAACATTCAAAACAATAAAGTCCTTTCATAATATCCAGAAAACACAAACACAGGGGCTTTGGCAATATCTGGGATTGAGTTGGCCAAAAGAAAACCGGATATTTCCGGTTTCATGCAGTCATATCCGGACAAAGTGGTGTGGAATTTGTATGCAATGGACCAAGCAAATCATAGTAAAAATGGTTTTGGAGAAAAGCAAAGTCATTTTTTAGGCAAGTGCATAAAATGTCATGTATACAAACAGAAATATCATGTTTGTTTGCTGCAGTTCCTCTAGCATTCTTCATAGAAAATACAAATGTTTAGAGCTGGTTTCTCCATGTGGAACCACTGAGTGTTCCCAGTACAAAATTAAATGTTCCCTGATGAAAAAAAAATGTTTCAAAAGAATAAAGACCTTTGATAATATCCAGAATACACAAACTCAAGGGCTGTGGCAATATCTGGGATTGAGTTAGCCAAAAGAAAACTGGATATTTCCGGTTTCATCCAGTCATATCCGGAAAAAGTGGTGTGGAATTGCAATGCAATGCATGGAGATAATCATAGTAAAAATGGTTTTGCGGAAAAGCAAAGTCCTTTCTTTAGGCAAGTGCATAAAATGTCATGTATACAAACAGAAATATCATGTTTTTTTGCCGCAGTTCCTCTAGTTTCTCGCTTAGAAAATACGAATGTGTAGAGCTGGTGTCTCCATGTGGAACCACTGAGTGTTTCCCAGTAAAAAATTAAATGCTCCCTGATTAAAAAAAAAAAAAACGTTCCAAACAATAATGACCATTGATAATATCCAGAAAACCCAAACACAGGGTCTGTGGCAATATCTGGGATTGAGTTAGCCAAAACAAAACCAGATATTTCCGGTTTCATGCAGTCATATCCGGACAAAGTGGTGTGGAATTCATATGCAATCGACCGAGAAAATCATAGTAAAAATTCTTTTGAAGAAAAGCAAAGTCCTTTCTTTAGGAAAGTACATAAAATGTCATGTATACAAACAGAAATATCATGTTTGTTTGCCGCAGTTCCTCTAGTTTCTCGCTTAGAAAATACGAATGTGTAGAGCTGGTGTCTGCGTGTGGAACCACTGAGTGTTTCCCAGTACAAAATTAAATGTTCCCTGATAAAAAAAAAGGTTCAAAATAATAAAGTCCTTTGATAATATCCAGAAAACACAAACACAGAGGCTGTGGCAATCTGGGATTTAGTTAGCTAAAAGACAAGCGGATATTTCCGGTTTCATGCAGTCATATCCGGACAAAGTGGTGTGGAATTTGTATGCAATAGACCAAGCAAATCATAGTAAAAATGGTTTTGGAGAAAAGCAAAGTCATTTCATTAGGCAGGTGCATAAAATCTCATGTATACAAACAGAATTATCATGTTTGTTTGCTGCAGTTCCTCTAGCATTCTCCGTATAAATTACAAATGTTTAGAGCTGGTTTCTCCATGTGGAACCACTGAGTGTTTCCCAGTACAAAATTAAATGTTCCCTGATTAAAAAAAAGGTTCAAAAGAATAAAGTCCTTTGATAATATCCAGAAAACACAAACAGAGGGGCTGTGGCAATATCTGGGATAGAGTTAGCCAAAAGAAAACCGGATATTTCCGGTTTCATGCAGTCATATCCGGACAAAGTGGTGTGGAATTTGTATGCAATATACCAAGCAAATCATAGTAAAAATGGTTTTGGAGAAAAGGAAAGTCTTTTCGTTAGCCAAGTGCATAAAATGCCATCTATACAAACAGAAATATCATGTTTGTTTGCCGCAGTTCTTCTAGCTTTCTCCTAGAAAATACGAATGTGTAGAGCTGGTGTCTCCATGTGGAACCAATTAGAGTTTCCCAGTACAAAATTAAATGTTCCCTGATAAAAAACATTCAAAACAATAAAGTCCTTTGATAATATCCAGAAAACACAAACACAGAGGCTGTCGCAATATCTCTGATTGAGTTAGCCAAAACAAAAGCGGATATTTCCCCTTTCAACCAGTCATATCCGGACAAAGTGGTGTGGAATTCGTATGCAATGGACTGAGAGAATTACAGTAAAAATGGTTTTGGAGAAAAGCAAAGTCATTTCATTAGGCAGGTGCATAAAATGTCATGTATACAAACAGAAATATCATATTTGTTTGCCGCAGTTCCTCTAGTTTCTCGCTTAGAAAGTACGAATGTGTAGAGCTGGTGTCTTCATGTGGAACCACTGAGTGTTTCCCAGTACAAAATTAAATGTTCCCTGATTAAAAAAAAAGTTCCAAACAATAATGACCATTGATAATATACAGAAAACACAAACACAGGGGCTGTGGCAATATCTGGGATTGAGTTAGCCAAAACAAAACCGGATATTTCCGGTTTCATGCAGTCATATCCGGACAAAGTGGTGTGGAATTTGTATGCAATAGACCAAGCAAATCATAGTAAAAATGGTTGTGGAGAAAAGCAAAGTCTTTTCGTTAGGCAAGTGCATAAAATGCCATCTATACAAACAGAAATATCATGTTTGTTTGCCGCAGTTCTTCTAGCTTTCTCCTAGAAAATACGAATGTGTAGAGCTGGTGTCTCCATGTGGAACCAATTAGAGTTTCCCAGTACAAAATTAAAAGTTCCCTGATAAAAACATTCAAAACAATAAAGTCCTTTGATAATATCCAGAAAACACAAACACAGAGGCTGTCGCAATATCTGGGATTGAGTTAGCCAAAACAAAAGTGGATATTTCCCCTTTCATCCAGTCATATCCGGACAAAGTGGTGTGGAATTCGTATGCATTGGACTGAGAGAATTACAGTAAAATTGGTTTTGGAGAAAAGCAAAGTCATTTCATTAGGCAGGTGCATAAAATGTCATGTATACAAACAGAAATATCATGTTTGTTTGCCGCAGTTCCTCTAGATTTCTCCCCAGAAAATACAAATGTTTAGAGCTGGTTTCTCCATGTGGAACCACTGAGTGTTTCCCAGTACAAAATTAAATGTTCCCTGATAAAAAACATTCAAAACAATAAAGTCCTTTGATAATATCCAGAAAACACAAACACAGAGGCTGTGGCAATCTGGGATTGAGTTAGCCAAAAGACAAGCGGATATTTCCGGTTTCATGCAGTCATATCCGGACAAAGTGGTGTGGAATTTGTATGCAATAGACCAAGCAAATCATAGTAAAAATGGTTTTGGAGAAAAGCAAAGTCATTTCATTAGGCAGGTGCATAAAATATCATGTATACAAACAGAAATATCATGTTTGTTGCTGCAGTTCCTCTAGCATTCTTCATAGAAAATACAAATGTTTAGAGTTGGTTTCCCCATGTGGAACCACTGAGTGTTTCCCAGTACAAAATTAAATGTTCCCTGATTAAAAAAAAGGTTCAAAAGAATAAAGTCCTTTGATAATATCCAGAAAACACAAACAGAGGGGCTGTGGCAATATCTGGGATAGAGTTAGCCAAAAGAAAACCGGATATTTCCGGTTTCATGCAGTCATATCCGGACAAAGTGGTGTGGAATTTGTATGCAATATACCAAGCAAATCATAGTAAAAATGGTTTTGGAGAAAAGCAAAGTCTTTTCGTTGGACAAGTGCATAAAATATCATGTATAGAAACAGAAATATCATGTTTGTTTGCTGCAGTTCCTCTAGTTTCTCGCTTAGAAAATACGAATGTGTAGAGCTGGTTTCTCCATGTGGAACCAATTAGAGTTTCCCAGTACAAAATTAAATGTTCCCTGATAAAAAACATTCAAAACAATAAAGTCCTTTGATAATATCCAGAAAACACAAACACTGGGGCTGTGGCAATATCTGTGATTGAGTTAGCCAAAACAAAAGCGGATATTTCCCCTTTCATCCAGTCATATCCGGACAAAGTGGTGTGGAATTCGTATGCAATGGACTGAGAGAATTACAGTAAAAATGGTTTTGGAGAAAAGCAAAGTCATTTCATTAGGTAGGTGCATAAAATGTCATGTATACAAACAGAAATATTATGTTTGTTTGCTGCAGTTCCTCTAGCATTCTCCGTAGAAAATACAAATGTTTACAGCTGGTTTCTCCATGTGGAACCACTGAGTGTTTCCCAGTACAAAACTAAATGTTCCCTGATAAAAAAAAAGTTTCAAAAGAATAAAGTCCTTTGATAATATCAAGGAAACACAAACACAGGGGCTGTGGCAATATCTGGGATAGAGTTAGCCAAAAGAAAACTGGATATTTCCGGTTTCATGCAGTCATATCCGGGCAAAGTGGTGTGGAATTTGTATGCAATAGACCAAGCAAATCATAGTAAAAATGGTTTTGGAGAAAAGCAAAGTCTTTTCGTTAGGCAAGTGCATAAAATGCCATCTATACAAACAGAAATATCATGTTTGATTACCGCAGTTCTTCTAGCTTTCTCCTAGAAAATACGAATGTGTAGAGCTGGTGTCTCCATGTGGAACCAATTAGAGTTTCCCAGTACAAAATTAAATGTTCCCTGATAAAAAACATTCAAAACAATAAAGTCCTTTGATAATATCCAGAAAACACAAACACAGAGGCTGTCGCAATATCTGGGATTGAGTTAGCCAAACAAAAGCAGATATTTCCGGTTTCATGCAGTCATATCCGGACAAAGTGGTGTGGAATTCGTATGCAATGGACTGAGAGAATTACAGTAAAAATGGTTTTGGAGAAAAGCAAAGTCCTTTCATTAGGCAGGTGCATAAAATGTCATGTATACAAACAGAAATATTATGTTTGTTTGCTGCAGTTCCTCTAGCATTCTCCGTAGAAAATACAAATGTTTACAGCTGGTTTCTCCATGTGGAACCACTGAGTGTTTCCCAGTACAAAACTAAATGTTCCCTGATAAAAAAAAAGTTTCAAAAGAATAAAGTCCTTTGATAATATCCAGGAAACACAAACACAGGGGCTGTGGCAATATCTGGGATAGAGTTAGCCAAAAGAAAACTGGATATTTCCGGTTTCATGCAGTCATATCCGGGCAAAGTGGTGTGGAATTTGTATGCAATAGACCAAGCAAATCATAGTAAAAATGGTTTTGGAGAAAAGCAAAGTCTTTTCGTTGGACAAGTGCATAAAATGTCATGTATAGAAACAGAAATATCATGTTTGTTTGCTGCAGTTCCTCTAGTTTCTCGCTTAGAAAATACGAATGTGTAGAGCTGGTGTCTCCATGTGGAACCAATTAGAGTTTCCCAGTACAAAATTAAATGTTCCCTGATAAAAAACATTCAAAACAATAAAGTCCTTTGATAATATCCAGAAAACACAAACACTGGGGCTGTGGCAATATCTGTGATTGAGTTAGCCAAAACAAAAGCGGATATTTCCCCTTTCATCCAGTCATATCCGGACAAAGTGGTGTGGAATTCGTATGCAATGGACTGAGAGAATTACAGTAAAAATGGTTTTGGAGAAAAGCAAAGTCATTTCATTAGGTAGGTGCATAAAATGTCATGTATACAAACAGAAATATTATGTTTGTTTGCTGCAGTTCCTCTAGCATTCTCCGTAGAAAATACAAATGTTTACAGCTGGTTTCTCCATGTGGAACCACTGAGTGTTTCCCAGTACAAAACTAAATGTTCCCTGATAAAAAAAAAGTTTCAAAAGAATAAAGTCCTTTGATAATATCAAGGAAACACAAACACAGGGGCTGTGGCAATATCTGGGATAGAGTTAGCCAAAAGAAAACTGGATATTTCCGGTTTCATGCAGTCATATCCGGGCAAAGTGGTGTGGAATTTGTATGCAATAGACCAAGCAAATCATAGTAAAAATGGTTTTGGAGAAAAGCAAAGTCTTTTCGTTGGACAAGTGCATAAAATGTCATGTATACAAACAGAAATATCATGTTTGTTTGCCACAGTTCCTCTAGTTTTCTCCCTAGAATACACGAATAGGAAGATCTGGTTTCTGCATGTGGAACCAGTGATTGTTTCCCAGTACAAAATTAAATGCTCCCTGATTAAAAAAAAAAGGTTCCAAACAATAATGACCATTGATAATATCAAGAAAACACAAACACAGGGGCTGTGGCAATATCTGGGATTGAGTTAGCCAAAACAAAACCGGATATTTCCGGTTTCATGCAGTCATATCCGGACAAAGTGGTGTGGAATTTGTATGCAATAGACCAAGCAAATCATAGTAAAAATGGTTTTGGAGAAAAGCAAACTCCTTTCTTTAGGCAAGTGCATAAAATGTCATGTATACAAACAGAAATATCATGTTTGTTTGCCGCAGATCCTCTAGTTTCTCGCTTAGAAAATACGAAAGTGTAGAGCTGATGTCTCCATGTGGAACCACTGAGTGTTTCCCAGAACAAAATTAAATGTTCCCTGATGAAAAAAAAAACTTTCAAAACAATAATGACCATTGGTAATATCCAGAAAACACAAACACAGAGGCTGTGGCAATCTGGGATTGAGTTAGCCAAAACAAAACCGGATATTTCTGGTTTCATCCAGTCATATCCGGACAAAGTGGTGTGGAATTTGTATGCTATAGACCAAGCAAATCATAGTAAAAATGGTTTTGGAGAAAAGCAAACTCCTTTCTTTAGGCAAGTGCATAAAATGTCATGTATACAAACAGAAATATCATGTTTGTTTGCCGCAGTTCCTCTAGTTTCTCGCTTAGAACATACGAATGTGTAGAGCTGGTGTGTCCATGTGGAACCACTGAGTGTTTCCCAGAACAAAATTAAATGTTCCCTGATAAAAAAAAAATTTCACAACAATAATGACCATTGATATTATCCACAAAGCACAAACACAGAGGCTCTGGCAACCTGGGATTGAGTTAGCCAAAAGAAAACCGGATATTTCCGGTTTCATGCAGTCATATCTGGACAAAGTGGTGTGGAATTTGTATGCAATAGACCAAACAAATGATAGCAAAAATGGTTTTGGAGAAAAGCAAAGTCTTTTCGTTGGACAAGTGCTTAAAATATCATGTATACAAACAGAAATATCATGTTTGTTTGCCACAGTTCCTCTAGTTTTCTCCCTAGAATACACGAATAGGAAGATCTGGTTTCTGCATGTGGAACCAGTGATTGTTTCCCAGTACAAAATTAAATGCTCCCTGATTAAAAAAAAAAGGTTCCAAACAATAATGACCATTGATAATATCAAGAAAACACAAACACAGGGGCTGTGGCAATATCTGGGATTGAGTTAGCCAAAACAAAACCGGATATTTCCGGTTTCATGCAGTCATATCCGGACAAAGTGGTGTGGAATTTGTATGCAATAGATCAAGCAAATCATACTAAAAATGGTTTTGGAGAAAAGCAAAGTCTTTTCGTTGGACAAGTGCATAAAATGTCATGTATACAAACAGAAATATCATGTTTTTTTGCCGCAGTTCTTCTAGCATTCTCCTAGAAAATACGAATATGTAGAGCTGGTGTCTCCATGTGGAACCAATTAGAGTTTCCCAATACAAAATTAAATGTTCCCTGATAAAAAACATTCAAAACAATAAAGTCCTTTCATAATATCCAGAAAACACAAACACAGGGGCTTTGGCAATATCTGGGATTGAGTTGGCCAAAAGAAAACCGGATATTTCCGGTTTCATGCAGTCATATCCGGACAAAGTGGTGTGGAATTTGTATGCAATGGACCAAGCAAATCATAGTAAAAATGGTTTTGGAGAAAAGCAAAGTCATTTTTTAGGCAAGTGCATAAAATGTCATGTATACAAACAGAAATATCATGTTTGTTTGCTGCAGTTCCTCTAGCATTCTTCATAGAAAATACAAATGTTTAGAGCTGGTTTCTCCATGTGGAACCACTGAGTGTTCCCAGTACAAAATTAAATGTTCCCTGATGAAAAAAAAATGTTTCAAAAGAATAAAGACCTTTGATAATATCCAGAATACACAAACTCAAGGGCTGTGGCAATATCTGGGATTGAGTTAGCCAAAAGAAAACTGGATATTTCCGGTTTCATCCAGTCATATCCGGAAAAAGTGGTGTGGAATTGCAATGCAATGCATGGAGATAATCATAGTAAAAATGGTTTTGCGGAAAAGCAAAGTCCTTTCTTTAGGCAAGTGCATAAAATGTCATGTATACAAACAGAAATATCATGTTTTTTTGCCGCAGTTCCTCTAGTTTCTCGCTTAGAAAATACGAATGTGTAGAGCTGGTGTCTCCATGTGGAACCACTGAGTGTTTCCCAGTAAAAAATTAAATGCTCCCTGATTAAAAAAAAAAAAAACGTTCCAAACAATAATGACCATTGATAATATCCAGAAAACCCAAACACAGGGTCTGTGGCAATATCTGGGATTGAGTTAGCCAAAACAAAACCAGATATTTCCGGTTTCATGCAGTCATATCCGGACAAAGTGGTGTGGAATTCATATGCAATCGACCGAGAAAATCATAGTAAAAATTCTTTTGAAGAAAAGCAAAGTCCTTTCTTTAGGAAAGTACATAAAATGTCATGTATACAAACAGAAATATCATGTTTGTTTGCCGCAGTTCCTCTAGTTTCTCGCTTAGAAAATACGAATGTGTAGAGCTGGTGTCTGCGTGTGGAACCACTGAGTGTTTCCCAGTACAAAATTAAATGTTCCCTGATAAAAAAAAAGGTTCAAAATAATAAAGTCCTTTGATAATATCCAGAAAACACAAACACAGAGGCTGTGGCAATCTGGGATTTAGTTAGCTAAAAGACAAGCGGATATTTCCGGTTTCATGCAGTCATATCCGGACAAAGTGGTGTGGAATTTGTATGCAATAGACCAAGCAAATCATAGTAAAAATGGTTTTGGAGAAAAGCAAAGTCATTTCATTAGGCAGGTGCATAAAATCTCATGTATACAAACAGAATTATCATGTTTGTTTGCTGCAGTTCCTCTAGCATTCTCCGTATAAATTACAAATGTTTAGAGCTGGTTTCTCCATGTGGAACCACTGAGTGTTTCCCAGTACAAAATTAAATGTTCCCTGATTAAAAAAAAGGTTCAAAAGAATAAAGTCCTTTGATAATATCCAGAAAACACAAACAGAGGGGCTGTGGCAATATCTGGGATAGAGTTAGCCAAAAGAAAACCGGATATTTCCGGTTTCATGCAGTCATATCCGGACAAAGTGGTGTGGAATTTGTATGCAATATACCAAGCAAATCATAGTAAAAATGGTTTTGGAGAAAAGGAAAGTCTTTTCGTTAGCCAAGTGCATAAAATGCCATCTATACAAACAGAAATATCATGTTTGTTTGCCGCAGTTCTTCTAGCTTTCTCCTAGAAAATACGAATGTGTAGAGCTGGTGTCTCCATGTGGAACGACTGAGTGTTTCCCAGAACAAAATTAAATGTTCCCTGATGAAAAAAAAACTTTCAAAACAATAATGACCATTGGTAATATCCAGAAAACACAAACACAGAGGCTGTGGCAATCAGGGATTGAGTTAGCCAAAATAAAACCGGATATTTCCGGTTTCATGCAGTCATATCCGGACAAAGTGGTGTGGAATTTGTATGCAACAGACCAAGCAAATCATAGTAAAAATGGTTTTGGAGAAAAGCAAAGTCCTTTCTTTAGGCAAGTGCATAAAATGTCATGTATACAAACAGAAATATCATGTTTGTTTGCCGCAGTTCCTCTAGTTTTTCGCTTAGAAAATACGAATGTGTAGAGCTGGTGTCTCCATGTGGAACCACTGAGTGTTTCCCAGTAAAAAATTAAATATTCCCTGATTAAAAAAAAAGTCCCAAACAATAACGACCATTGATAATATCCAGAAAACACAAACACGGGGCTGTGGCAATATCTGGGATTGAGTTAGCCAAAACACAACAGGATATTTCCGGTTTCATGCAGTCATATCCGGACAAAGTGGTGTGGAATTTGTATGCAATAGACCAAGCAAATCATAGTAAAAATGGTTTTGGAGAAAAGCAAAGTCCTTTCTTTATGCAACTGCATAAAATGTCATGTAAACAAACAGAAATATCATGTTTGTTTGCTGCAGTTCCTCTAGCATTCTCCGTAGAAAATACAAAGGTTTAGAGCTGGTTTCTCCATGTGGAACCACTGAGTGTTTCCCAGTACAAAATTAAATATTCCCTGATAACAAAAAGTTTCAAAAGAATAAAGTCCTTTGATAATATCCAGAAAACACAAACACAGGGGCTGTGGCAATATCTGGGATAGAGTTAGCCAATAGAAAACCGGATATTTCCAGTTTCAGGCAGTCATATCCGGACAAAGTGGTGTGGAATTTGTATGCAATAGACCAAGCAAATCATAGTAAAAATGGTTTTGGAGAAAAGCAAAGTCTTTTCGTTAGGCAAGTGCATAAAATGCCATCTATACAAACAGAAATATCATGTTTGTTTGCCGCAGTTCCTCTAGTTTCTCGCTTAGAAAATACGAATGTGTAGAGCTGGTGTCTCCATGTGGAACCACTGAGTGTTTCCCAGTACAAAATTAAATGTTCCCTGATTAAAAAAAAAAGTTCCAAACAATAGTGACCAATGATAATATCCAGAAAACACAAACACAGAGCCTGTGGCAATATCTGGGTTTGAGTTAGCCAAAACAAAACCGGATATTTCCGGTTTCATGCAGTCATATCCGGACAAAGTGGTGTGGAATTTGTATGCAATAGACCAAGCAAATTATAGTAAAAATGGTTTTGGAGAAAAGCAAAGTCCTTTCTTTAGGCAAGTGCATAAAATGCCATCTATACAAACAGAAATATCATGTTTGTTTGCCGCATTCCTCTAGTTTTCTCCTAGAAAATACGAATGTGTAGAGCTGGTGTCTCCACGTGGAACCAATTAGAGTTTCCCAGTACAAAATTAAATGTTCCATGATAAAAAACATTCAAAACAATAAAGTCCTTTCATAATATCCAGAAAACACAAACATAGAGGCTGTTGCAATATCTCTGATTGAGTTAGCCAAAAAAAAGCGGATATTTCCCCTTTCATCCAGTCATATCCAGACAAAGTGGTGTGGAATTCATATGCAATGGACTGAGAGAATTACAGTAAAAATGGTTTTGGAGAAAAGCAAAGTCATTTCATTAGGCAGGTGCATAAAATGTCATGTATACAAACAGAAATATCATGTTTGTTTGCTGCAGTTCCTCTAGCATTCTCCGTAGAAAATACAAATGTTTAGAGCTGGTTTCTCCATGTGGAACCTCTGATTGTTTCCCTCTACAAAATTAAATGCTCCTTCATTAAAAAAAACATTCAAAACAATAATGACCATTGATAATATCCAGAAAACCCAAACACAGGGCCTTGGCAATATCTGGGATTGATTTAGCCAAAACAAAACCGAATATTTCCGGTTTCATGCAGTCATATCCGGACAAAGTGGTGTGGAATTTGTATGCAATAGACCAAGCAAATCATAGTAAATTGGTTTTGGAGAAAAGCAAAGTCTTCGTTAGAGAACTGCATAAAATGTCATGTATACAAACAGAAATATCATGTTTGTTTGCCGCAGTTCCTCTAGTTTCTCGCTTAGAAAATACGAATGTGTAGAGCTGGTGTCTCCATGTGGAACCACTGAGTGTTTCCCAGTACATAATTAAATGTTCCCTGTTAAAAAAAAACTTTCTAAACAATAATGACCATTGATAATATCCAGAAAACACAAACACAGAGGCTGTGGCAATCTGGGATTGAGTTAGCCAAAACAAAAGCGGATATTTCCCCTTTCATCCAGTCATATCCGGACAAAGTGGTGTGGAATTCATATGCAATGAACTGAGAGAATTACAGTAAAAATGGTTTTGGAGAAAAGCAAAGTCCTTTCTTTAGGCAAGTGCATAAAATGTCATGTATACAAACAGAAATATCATGTTTGTTTGCCGCAGTTCCTCTAGTTTTTCGCTTAGAAAATACGAATGTGTAGAGCTGGTGTCTCCATGTGGAACCACTGAGTGTTTCCCAGTAAAAAATTAAATATTCCCTGATTAAAAAAAAAGTCCCAAACAATAACGACCATTGATAATATCCAGAAAACACAAACACGGGGCTGTGGCAATATCTGGGATTGAGTTAGCCAAAACACAACAGGATATTTCCGGTTTCATGCAGTCATATCCGGACAAAGTGGTGTGGAATTTGTATGCAATAGACCAAGCAAATCATAGTAAAAATGGTTTTGGAGAAAAGCAAAGTCCTTTCTTTATGCAACTGCATAAAATGTCATGTAAACAAACAGAAATATCATGTTTGTTTGCTGCAGTTCCTCTAGCATTCTCCGTAGAAAATACAAAGGTTTAGAGCTGGTTTCTCCATGTGGAACCACTGAGTGTTTCCCAGTACAAAATTAAATATTCCCTGATAACAAAAAGTTTCAAAAGAATAAAGTCCTTTGATAATATCCAGAAAACACAAACACAGGGGCTGTGGCAATATCTGGGATAGAGTTAGCCAATAGAAAACCGGATATTTCCAGTTTCAGGCAGTCATATCCGGACAAAGTGGTGTGGAATTTGTATGCAATAGACCAAGCAAATCATAGTAAAAATGGTTTTGGAGAAAAGCAAAGTCTTTTCGTTAGGCAAGTGCATAAAATGCCATCTATACAAACAGAAATATCATGTTTGTTTGCCGCAGTTCCTCTAGTTTCTCGCTTAGAAAATACGAATGTGTAGAGCTGGTGTCTCCATGTGGAACCACTGAGTGTTTCCCAGTACAAAATTAAATGTTCCCTGATTAAAAAAAAAAGTTCCAAACAATAGTGACCAATGATAATATCCAGAAAACACAAACACAGAGCCTGTGGCAATATCTGGGTTTGAGTTAGCCAAAACAAAACCGGATATTTCCGGTTTCATGCAGTCATATCCGGACAAAGTGGTGTGGAATTTGTATGCAATAGACCAAGCAAATTATAGTAAAAATGGTTTTGGAGAAAAGCAAAGTCCTTTCTTTAGGCAAGTGCATAAAATGCCATCTATACAAACAGAAATATCATGTTTGTTTGCCGCATTCCTCTAGTTTTCTCCTAGAAAATACGAATGTGTAGAGCTGGTGTCTCCACGTGGAACCAATTAGAGTTTCCCAGTACAAAATTAAATGTTCCATGATAAAAAACATTCAAAACAATGAAGTCCTTTCATAATATCCAGAAAACACAAACATAGAGGCTGTTGCAATATCTCTGATTGAGTTAGCCAAAAAAAAGCGGATATTTCCCCTTTCATCCAGTCATATCCAGACAAAGTGGTGTGGAATTCATATGCAATGGACTGAGAGAATTACAGTAAAAATGGTTTTGGAGAAAAGCAAAGTCATTTCATTAGGCAGGTGCATAAAATGTCATGTATACAAACAGAAATATCATGTTTGTTTGCTGCAGTTCCTCTAGCATTCTCCGTAGAAAATACAAATGTTTAGAGCTGGTTTCTCCATGTGGAACCTCTGATTGTTTCCCTCTACAAAATTAAATGCTCCTTCATTAAAAAAAACATTCAAAACAATAATGACCATTGATAATATCCAGAAAACCCAAACACAGGGCCTTGGCAATATCTGGGATTGATTTAGCCAAAACAAAACCGAATATTTCCGGTTTCATGCAGTCATATCCGGACAAAGTGGTGTGGAATTTGTATGCAATAGACCAAGCAAATCATAGTAAATTGGTTTTGGAGAAAAGCAAAGTCTTCGTTAGAGAACTGCATAAAATGTCATGTATACAAACAGAAATATCATGTTTGTTTGCCGCAGTTCCTCTAGTTTCTCGCTTAGAAAATACGAATGTGTAGAGCTGGTGTCTCCATGTGGAACCACTGAGTGTTTCCCAGTACATAATTAAATGTTCCCTGTTAAAAAAAAACTTTCTAAACAATAATGACCATTGATAATATCCAGAAAACACAAACACAGAGGCTGTGGCAATCTGGGATTGAGTTAGCCAAAACAAAAGCGGATATTTCCCCTTTCATCCAGTCATATCCGGACAAAGTGGTGTGGAATTCATATGCAATGAACTGAGAGAATTACAGTAAAAATGGTTTTGGAGAAAAGCAAAGTCCTTTCTTTAGGCAAGTGCATAAAATGTCATGTATACAAACAGAGATATCATGTTTGCTTGCCGCAGTTCCTCTAGTTTTATTCCTAGAATACACGAATAGGAAGAACTGGTTTCTGCATGTGGAACCAGTAATTGTTCCCAGTACAAAATTAAATGCTCCCTGATTAAAAAAAAAAACGTTCAAAACAATAATGACCATTGATAATATCCAGAAAACACAAACACAGGGGCTGTGGCAATATCTGGGATTGAGTTAGCCAAAACAAAACCGGATATTTCCGGTTTCATGCAGTCATATCCGGACAAAGTGGTGTGGAATTTGTATGCAATAGACCAAGCAAATCATAGTAAAAATGGTTTTGGAGAAAAGCAAAGTCCTTTCTTTAGGCAAGTGCATAAAATGTCATGTATACAAACAGAAATATCATGTTTGTTTGCCGCAGTTCCTCTAGTTTCTCGCTTAGAAAATACGAATGTGTAGAGCTGGTGTCTCCATGTGGAACCACTGAGTGTTTCCCAGAACAAAATTAAATGTTCCCTGATTAAAAAATAAAGTTCCAAACAATAAAGTCCTTTGATAATATCCAAAAAACACAAACACAGGGGCTGTGGCAATATCTGGGATTGAGTTAGCCAAAACAAAACCGGATATTTCTGGTTTCATCCAGTCATATCCAGAAAAAGTAGTGTGGAATTGCAATGCAATGCATGGAGAAAATCATAGTAAAAATGGTTTTGGGGAAAAACAAAGTACTTTCTTTAGGCAAGTGCATAAAATGTCATGTATACAAACAGGGATATCATGTTTGTTTGCCGCAGTTCCTCTAGTTTTCTCCCTAAAATACACGAATAGGAAAAACTGGTTTCTGCGTGTGGAACCAGTGATTGTTTCCCTGTACAAAATTAAATGCTCCCTGATTAAAAAAAAAACGTTCAAAACAATAATGACCATTGATAATATCCAGAAAACACAAACACAGGGGCTGTGGCAATATCTGGGATTGAGTTAGCCAAAACAAAACTGGATATTTCCGGTTTCATGCAGTCATATCCGGACAAAGTGGTGTGGAATTTCTATGCAATGGACCGAGAAAATCATAGTAAAAATTCTTTTGAAGAAAAGCAAAGTCCTTTCTTTAGGCAAGTGCATAAAATGTCATGTATACAAACAGAAATATCATGTTTGTTTGCCGAAGTTCCTCTAGCATTCTCCGTAGAAAATACGAATGTGTAGAGCTGGTGTGTCCATGTGGAACCACTGAGTGTTTCCCAGAACACAATTAAATGTACCCTGATGAAAAAAAAAAAACTTTCAAAACAATAATGACCATTGGTAATATCCAGAAAACACAAACACAGAGGCTGTGGCAATCTGGGATTGAGTTAGCCAAAACAAAACCGGATATTTCCGGTTTCATGCAGTCATATCCGGACAAAGTGGTGTGGAATTTGTATGCAATAGACCAAGCAAATCATAGTAAAAATGGTTTTGGAGAAAAGCAAAGTCTTTTCGTTAGGCAAGTGCATAAAATGCCATCTATACAAACAGAAATATCATGTTTGTTTGCCGCAGTTCCTCTAGTTTCTCGCTTAGAAAATACGAATGTGTAGAGCTGGTGTCTCCATGTGGAACCACTGAGTGTTTCCCAGTACAAAATTAAATGTTCCCTGATTAAAAAAAAAAGTTCCAAACAATAGTGACCAATGATAATATCCAGAAAACACAAACACAGAGCCTGTGGCAATATCTGGGTTTGAGTTAGCCAAAACAAAACCGGATATTTCCGGTTTCATGCAGTCATATCCGGACAAAGTGGTGTGGAATTTGTATGCAATAGACCAAGCAAATTATAGTAAAAATGGTTTTGGAGAAAAGCAAAGTCCTTTCTTTAGGCAAGTGCATAAAATGCCATCTATACAAACAGAAATATCATGTTTGTTTGCCGCATTCCTCTAGTTTTCTCCTAGAAAATACGAATGTGTAGAGCTGGTGTCTCCACGTGGAACCAATTAGAGTTTCCCAGTACAAAATTAAATGTTCCATGATAAAAAACATTCAAAACAATAAAGTCCTTTCATAATATCCAGAAAACACAAACATAGAGGCTGTTGCAATATCTCTGATTGAGTTAGCCAAAAAAAAGCGGATATTTCCCCTTTCATCCAGTCATATCCAGACAAAGTGGTGTGGAATTCATATGCAATGGACTGAGAGAATTACAGTAAAAATGGTTTTGGAGAAAAGCAAAGTCATTTCATTAGGCAGGTGCATAAAATGTCATGTATACAAACAGAAATATCATGTTTGTTTGCTGCAGTTCCTCTAGCATTCTCCGTAGAAAATACAAATGTTTAGAGCTGGTTTCTCCATGTGGAACCTCTGATTGTTTCCCTCTACAAAATTAAATGCTCCTTCATTAAAAAAAACATTCAAAACAATAATGACCATTGATAATATCCAGAAAACCCAAACACAGGGCCTTGGCAATATCTGGGATTGATTTAGCCAAAACAAAACCGAATATTTCCGGTTTCATGCAGTCATATCCGGACAAAGTGGTGTGGAATTTGTATGCAATAGACCAAGCAAATCATAGTAAATTGGTTTTGGAGAAAAGCAAAGTCTTCGTTAGAGAACTGCATAAAATGTCATGTATACAAACAGAAATATCATGTTTGTTTGCCGCAGTTCCTCTAGTTTCTCGCTTAGAAAATACGAATGTGTAGAGCTGGTGTCTCCATGTGGAACCACTGAGTGTTTCCCAGTACATAATTAAATGTTCCCTGTTAAAAAAAAACTTTCTAAACAATAATGACCATTGATAATATCCAGAAAACACAAACACAGAGGCTGTGGCAATCTGGGATTGAGTTAGCCAAAACAAAAGCGGATATTTCCCCTTTCATCCAGTCATATCCGGACAAAGTGGTGTGGAATTCATATGCAATGAACTGAGAGAATTACAGTAAAAATGGTTTTGGAGAAAAGCAAAGTCCTTTCTTTAGGCAAGTGCATAAAATGTCATGTATACAAACAGAGATATCATGTTTGCTTGCCGCAGTTCCTCTAGTTTTATTCCTAGAATACACGAATAGGAAGAACTGGTTTCTGCATGTGGAACCAGTAATTGTTCCCAGTACAAAATTAAATGCTCCCTGATTAAAAAAAAAAACGTTCAAAACAATAATGACCATTGATAATATCCAGAAAACACAAACACAGGGGCTGTGGCAATATCTGGGATTGAGTTAGCCAAAACAAAACCGGATATTTCCGGTTTCATGCAGTCATATCCGGACAAAGTGGTGTGGAATTTGTATGCAATAGACCAAGCAAATCATAGTAAAAATGGTTTTGGAGAAAAGCAAAGTCCTTTCTTTAGGCAAGTGCATAAAATGTCATGTATACAAACAGAAATATCATGTTTGTTTGCCGCAGTTCCTCTAGTTTCTCGCTTAGAAAATACGAATGTGTAGAGCTGGTGTCTCCATGTGGAACCACTGAGTGTTTCCCAGAACAAAATTAAATGTTCCCTGATTAAAAAATAAAGTTCCAAACAATAAAGTCCTTTGATAATATCCAAAAAACACAAACACAGGGGCTGTGGCAATATCTGGGATTGAGTTAGCCAAAACAAAACCGGATATTTCTGGTTTCATCCAGTCATATCCAGAAAAAGTAGTGTGGAATTGCAATGCAATGCATGGAGAAAATCATAGTAAAAATGGTTTTGGGGAAAAACAAAGTACTTTCTTTAGGCAAGTGCATAAAATGTCATGTATACAAACAGAGATATCATGTTTGTTTGCCGCAGTTCCTCTAGTTTTCTCCCTAAAATACACGAATAGGAAAAACTGGTTTCTGCGTGTGGAACCAGTGATTGTTTCCCTGTACAAAATTAAATGCTCCCTGATTAAAAAAAAAACGTTCAAAACAATAATGACCATTGATAATATCCAGAAAACACAAACACAGGGGCTGTGGCAATATCTGGGATTGAGTTAGCCAAAACAAAACTGGATATTTCCGGTTTCATGCAGTCATATCCGGACAAAGTGGTGTGGAATTTCTATGCAATGGACCGAGAAAATCATAGTAAAAATTCTTTTGAAGAAAAGCAAAGTCCTTTCTTTAGGCAAGTGCATAAAATGTCATGTATACAAACAGAAATATCATGTTTGTTTGCCGAAGTTCCTCTAGCATTCTCCGTAGAAAATACGAATGTGTAGAGCTGGTGTGTCCATGTGGAACCACTGAGTGTTTCCCAGAACACAATTAAATGTACCCTGATGAAAAAAAAAAAAACTTTCAAAACAATAATGACCATTGGTAATATCCAGAAAACACAAACACAGAGGCTGTGGCAATCTGGGATTGAGTTAGCCAAAACAAAACCGGATATTTCCGGTTTCATGCAGTCATATCCGGACAAAGTGGTGTGGAATTTGTATGCAATAGACCAAGCAAATCATAGTAAAAATGGTTTTGGAGAAAAGCAAAGTCTTTTCGTTAGGCAAGTGCATAAAATGCCATCTATACAAACAGAAATATCATGTTTGTTTTCCGCAGTTCCTCTAGTTTTGTCCTAGAAAATACGAATGTGTAGAGCTGGTATTTCCATGTGGAACCAATTAGAGTTTCCCAGTACAAAATTAAATGTTCCCTGATAAAAAACATTCAAAACAATAAAGTCCTTTGATAATATCCAGAAAACACAAACACAGAGGCTGTCGCAATATCTGTGATAGAGTTAGCCAAAAAAAAAGCGGATGTTTCCCCTTTCATCCAGTCATAAAAGGACAAAGTGATGTGGAATTCGTATGCAATGGATTGAGAGAATTACAGTAAAAATGGTTTTGGAGAAAAGCAAAGTCCTTTATTTAGGCAGGTGCATAAAATGTCATGTATACAAACAGAAATATTATGTTTGTTTGCTGCAGTTCCTCTAGCATTCTCCGTAGAAAATACGAATGTGTAGAGCTGGTGTCTCCATGTGGAACCACTGAGGGTTTCCCAGTACAAAATTAAATGTTCCCTGATAAAAAAAAATATTTCAAAACAATAAAATCCTTTGATAATATCCAGAAAACACAAACACAGGGGCTATGGCAATATCTGGGATTGAGTTAGGCAAAACAAAAAGGATATTTCCGGTTTCATGCAGTCATATCCGGACAAAGTGGTGTGGAATTTGTATGCAATAGACCAAGCAAATCATAGTAAAAATGGTTTTGGAGAAAAGCAAAGTCCTTTCTTTAGGCAAGTGCATAAAATGTCATGTATACAAACAGAAATATCATGTTTGTTTGCCGCAGTTCCTCTAGTTTCTCGCTTAGAAAATACGTATGCGTACAGCTGGTGTCTCCATGTGGAACCACTGAGTGTTTCCCAGTAGAAAATTAAATGTTCCCTGATAAAAATAAACTTTCAAAACAATAATGATCATTGATAATATCCAGAAAACACAAACACAGGGGCTATGGCAATATCTGGGATTGAGTTAGCCAAAACAAAACCGGATATTTCCGGTTTCATGCAGTCATATCCGGACAAAGTGTTCTGGAATTCCTATGCAATGAACCGAGAAAATCACAGTAAAAATGGTTTTGGAGAAAAGCAAAGTCCTTTCTTTAGGCAAGTGCATAAAATGTCATGTATACAAACAGAAATATCATGTTTGTTTGCCGCAGTTCCTCTAACATTCTCCGTAGAAAATATGAATGTGTAGAGCTGGTGTCTCCATGTGGAACCCTGAGTGTTTCCCAGAACAAAATTAAATGTTCCCTGATGAAAAAAAAAAAAACTTTCAAAACAATAATGACCATTGGTAATATCCAGAAAAAACAAACACAGAGGCTGTGGCAATCTGGGATTGAGTTAGCCAAAAGAAAACCGGATATTTCCAGTTTCATGCAGTCATATCCGCACAAAGTGGTGTGGAATTTGTATGCAATAGACCAAGCAAATCATAGTAAAAATGGTTTTGGAGAAAAGCAAAGTCCTTTCTTTATGCAACTGCATAAAATGTCATGTAAACAAACAGAAATATCATGTTTGTTTGCTGCAGTTCCTCTAGCATTCTCCGTAGAAAATACAAAGGTTTAGAGCTGGTTTCTCCATGTGGAACCACTGAGTGTTTCCCAGTACAAAATTAAATATTCCCTGATAACAAAAAGTTTCAAAAGAATAAAGTCCTTTGATAATATCCAGAAAACACAAACACAGGGGCTGTGGCAATATCTGGGATAGAGTTAGCCAATAGAAAACCGGATATTTCCAGTTTCAGGCAGTCATATCCGGACAAAGTGGTGTGGAATTTGTATGCAATAGACCAAGCAAATCATAGTAAAAATGGTTTTGGAGAAAAGCAAAGTCTTTTCGTTAGGCAAGTGCATAAAATGCCATCTATACAAACAGAAATATCATGTTTGTTTGCCGCAGTTCCTCTAGTTTCTCGCTTAGAAAATACGAATGTGTAGAGCTGGTGTCTCCATGTGGAACCACTGAGTGTTTCCCAGTACAAAATTAAATGTTCCCTGATTAAAAAAAAAAGTTCCAAACAATAGTGACCAATGATAATATCCAGAAAACACAAACACAGAGCCTGTGGCAATATCTGGGTTTGAGTTAGCCAAAACAAAACCGGATATTTCCGGTTTCATGCAGTCATATCCGGACAAAGTGGTGTGGAATTTGTATGCAATAGACCAAGCAAATTATAGTAAAAATGGTTTTGGAGAAAAGCAAAGTCCTTTCTTTAGGCAAGTGCATAAAATGCCATCTATACAAACAGAAATATCATGTTTGTTTGCCGCATTCCTCTAGTTTTCTCCTAGAAAATACGAATGTGTAGAGCTGGTGTCTCCACGTGGAACCAATTAGAGTTTCCCAGTACAAAATTAAATGTTCCATGATAAAAAACATTCAAAACAATAAAGTCCTTTCATAATATCCAGAAAACACAAACATAGAGGCTGTTGCAATATCTCTGATTGAGTTAGCCAAAAAAAAGCGGATATTTCCCCTTTCATCCAGTCATATCCAGACAAAGTGGTGTGGAATTCATATGCAATGGACTGAGAGAATTACAGTAAAAATGGTTTTGGAGAAAAGCAAAGTCATTTCATTAGGCAGGTGCATAAAATGTCATGTATACAAACAGAAATATCATGTTTGTTTGCTGCAGTTCCTCTAGCATTCTCCGTAGAAAATACAAATGTTTAGAGCTGGTTTCTCCATGTGGAACCTCTGATTGTTTCCCTCTACAAAATTAAATGCTCCTTCATTAAAAAAAACATTCAAAACAATAATGACCATTGATAATATCCAGAAAACCCAAACACAGGGCCTTGGCAATATCTGGGATTGATTTAGCCAAAACAAAACCGAATATTTCCGGTTTCATGCAGTCATATCCGGACAAAGTGGTGTGGAATTTGTATGCAATAGACCAAGCAAATCATAGTAAATTGGTTTTGGAGAAAAGCAAAGTCTTCGTTAGAGAACTGCATAAAATGTCATGTATACAAACAGAAATATCATGTTTGTTTGCCGCAGTTCCTCTAGTTTCTCGCTTAGAAAATACGAATGTGTAGAGCTGGTGTCTCCATGTGGAACCACTGAGTGTTTCCCAGTACATAATTAAATGTTCCCTGATAAAAAAAAACTTTCTAAACAATAATGACCATTGATAATATCCAGAAAACACAAACACAGAGGCTGTGGCAATCTGGGATTGAGTTAGCCAAAACAAAAGCGGATATTTCCCCTTTCATCCAGTCATATCCGGACAAAGTGGTGTGGAATTCATATGCAATGAACTGAGAGAATTACAGTAAAAATGGTTTTGGAGAAAAGCAAAGTCCTTTCTTTAGGCAAGTGCATAAAATGTCATGTATACAAACAGAGATATCATGTTTGCTTGCCGCAGTTCCTCTAGTTTTATTCCTAGAATACACGAATAGGAAGAACTGGTTTCTGCATGTGGAACCAGTAATTGTTCCCAGTACAAAATTAAATGCTCCCTGATTAAAAAAAAAAACGTTCAAAACAATAATGACCATTGATAATATCCAGAAAACACAAACACAGGGGCTGTGGCAATATCTGGGATTGAGTTAGCCAAAACAAAACCGGATATTTCCGGTTTCATGCAGTCATATCCGGACAAAGTGGTGTGGAATTTGTATGCAATAGACCAAGCAAATCATAGTAAAAATGGTTTTGGAGAAAAGCAAAGTCCTTTCTTTAGGCAAGTGCATAAAATGTCATGTATACAAACAGAAATATCATGTTTGTTTGCCGCAGTTCCTCTAGTTTCTCGCTTAGAAAATACGAATGTGTAGAGCTGGTGTCTCCATGTGGAACCACTGAGTGTTTCCCAGAACAAAATTAAATGTTCCCTGATTAAAAAATAAAGTTCCAAACAATAAAGTCCTTTGATAATATCCAAAAAACACAAACACAGGGGCTGTGGCAATATCTGGGATTGAGTTAGCCAAAACAAAACCGGATATTTCTGGTTTCATCCAGTCATATCCAGAAAAAGTAGTGTGGAATTGCAATGCAATGCATGGAGAAAATCATAGTAAAAATGGTTTTGGGGAAAAACAAAGTACTTTCTTTAGGCAAGTGCATAAAATGTCATGTATACAAACAGAGATATCATGTTTGTTTGCCGCAGTTCCTCTAGTTTTCTCCCTAAAATACACGAATAGGAAAAACTGGTTTCTGCGTGTGGAACCAGTGATTGTTTCCCTGTACAAAATTAAATGCTCCCTGATTAAAAAAAAAACGTTCAAAACAATAATGACCATTGATAATATCCAGAAAACACAAACACAGGGGCTGTGGCAATATCTGGGATTGAGTTAGCCAAAACAAAACTGGATATTTCCGGTTTCATGCAGTCATATCCGGACAAAGTGGTGTGGAATTTCTATGCAATGGACCGAGAAAATCATAGTAAAAATTCTTTTGAAGAAAAGCAAAGTCCTTTCTTTAGGCAAGTGCATAAAATGTCATGTATACAAACAGAAATATCATGTTTGTTTGCCGAAGTTCCTCTAGCATTCTCCGTAGAAAATACGAATGTGTAGAGCTGGTGTGTCCATGTGGAACCACTGAGTGTTTCCCAGAACACAATTAAATGTACCCTGATGAAAAAAAAAAAACTTTCAAAACAATAATGACCATTGGTAATATCCAGAAAACACAAACACAGAGGCTGTGGCAATCTGGGATTGAGTTAGCCAAAACAAAACCGGATATTTCCGGTTTCATGCAGTCATATCCGGACAAAGTGGTGTGGAATTTGTATGCAATAGACCAAGCAAATCATAGTAAAAATGGTTTTGGAGAAAAGCAAAGTCTTTTCGTTAGGCAAGTGCATAAAATGCCATCTATACAAACAGAAATATCATGTTTGTTTTCCGCAGTTCCTCTAGTTTTGTCCTAGAAAATACGAATGTGTAGAGCTGGTATTTCCATGTGGAACCAATTAGAGTTTCCCTGTACAAAATTAAATGTTCCATGATAAAAAACATTCAAAACAATAAAGTCCTTTGATAATATCCAGAAAACACAAACACAGAGGCTGTCGCAATATCTGTGATAGAGTTAGCCAAAAAAAAAGCGGATGTTTCCCCTTTCATCCAGTCATAAAAGGACAAAGTGATGTGGAATTCGTATGCAATGGATTGAGAGAATTACAGTAAAAATGGTTTTGGAGAAAAGCAAAGTCCTTTATTTAGGCAGGTGCATAAAATGTCATGTATACAAACAGAAATATTATGTTTGTTTGCTGCAGTTCCTCTAGCATTCTCCGTAGAAAATACGAATGTGTAGAGCTGGTGTCTCCATGTGGAACCACTGAGGGTTTCCCAGTACAAAATTAAATGTTCCCTGATAAAAAAAAATATTTCAAAACAATAAAATCCTTTGATAATATCCAGAAAACACAAACACAGGGGCTATGGCAATATCTGGGATTGAGTTAGGCAAAACAAAAAGGATATTTCCGGTTTCATGCAGTCATATCCGGACAAAGTGGTGTGGAATTTGTATGCAATAGACCAAGCAAATCATAGTAAAAATGGTTTTGGAGAAAAGCAAAGTCCTTTCTTTAGGCAAGTGCATAAAATGTCATGTATACAAACAGAAATATCATGTTTGTTTGCCGCAGTTCCTCTAGTTTCTCGCTTAGAAAATACGTATGCGTACAGCTGGTGTCTCCATGTGGAACCACTGAGTGTTTCCCAGTAGAAAATTAAATGTTCCCTGATAAAAATAAACTTTCAAAACAATAATGATCATTGATAATATCCAGAAAACACAAACACAGGGGCTATGGCAATATCTGGGATTGAGTTAGCCAAAACAAAACCGGATATTTCCGGTTTCATGCAGTCATATCCGGACAAAGTGTTCTGGAATTCCTATGCAATGAACCGAGAAAATCACAGTAAAAATGGTTTTGGAGAAAAGCAAAGTCCTTTCTTTAGGCAAGTGCATAAAATGTCATGTATACAAACAGAAATATCATGTTTGTTTGCCGCAGTTCCTCTAACATTCTCCGTAGAAAATATGAATGTGTAGAGCTGGTGTCTCCATGTGGAACCCTGAGTGTTTCCCAGAACAAAATTAAATGTTCCCTGATGAAAAAAAAAAAAACTTTCAAAACAATAATGACCATTGGTAATATCCAGAAAAAACAAACACAGAGGCTGTGGCAATCTGGGATTGAGTTAGC
Organism: Lepus europaeus; assembly: GCF_033115175.1. Classification (NCBI taxonomy): domain Eukaryota; kingdom Metazoa; phylum Chordata; class Mammalia; order Lagomorpha; family Leporidae; genus Lepus; species Lepus europaeus. The sequence goes on along the minus strand of NC_084847.1, from coordinate 37,675,541 downwards.
CAAAAGAAAACCGGATATTTCCAGTTTCATGCAGTCATATCCGCACAAAGTGGTGTGGAATTTGTATGCAATAGACCAAGCAAATCATAGTAAAAATGGTTTTGGAGAAAAGCAAAGTCCTTTCTTTATGCAACTGCATAAAATGTCATGTAAACAAACAGAAATATCATGTTTGTTTGCTGCAGTTCCTCTAGCATTCTCCGTAGAAAATACAAAGGTTTAGAGCTGGTTTCTCCATGTGGAACCACTGAGTGTTTCCCAGTACAAAATTAAATATTCCCTGATAACAAAAAGTTTCAAAAGAATAAAGTCCTTTGATAATATCCAGAAAACACAAACACAGGGGCTGTGGCAATATCTGGGATAGAGTTAGCCAATAGAAAACCGGATATTTCCAGTTTCAGGCAGTCATATCCGGACAAAGTGGTGTGGAATTTGTATGCAATAGACCAAGCAAATCATAGTAAAAATGGTTTTGGAGAAAAGCAAAGTCTTTTCGTTAGGCAAGTGCATAAAATGCCATCTATACAAACAGAAATATCATGTTTGTTTGCCGCAGTTCCTCTAGTTTCTCGCTTAGAAAATACGAATGTGTAGAGCTGGTGTCTCCATGTGGAACCACTGAGTGTTTCCCAGTACAAAATTAAATGTTCCCTGATTAAAAAAAAAGTTCCAAACAATAGTGACCAATGATAATATCCAGAAAACACAAACACAGAGCCTGTGGCAATATCTGGGTTTGAGTTAGCCAAAACAAAACCGGATATTTCCGGTTTCATGCAGTCATATCCGGACAAAGTGGTGTGGAATTTGTATGCAATAGACCAAGCAAATCATAGTAAAAATGGTTTTGGAGAAAAGCAAAGTCCTTTCTTTAGGCAAGTGCATAAAATGCCATCTATACAAACAGAAATATCATGTTTGTTTGCCGCATTCCTCTAGTTTTCTCCTAGAAAATACGAATGTGTTGAGCTGGTGTCTCCATGTGGAACCAATTAGAGTTTCCCTGTACAAAATTAAATGTTCCATGATAAAAAACATTCAAAACAATAAAGTCCTTTGATAATATCCAGAAAACACAAACATAGAGGCTGTTGCAATATCTCTGATTGAGTTAGCCAAAAAAAAGCGGATATTTCCCCTTTCATCCAGTCATATCCAGACAAAGTGGTGTGGAATTCATATGCAATGGACTGAGAGAATTACAGTAAAAATGGTTTTGGAGAAAAGCAAAGTCATTTCATTAGGCAGGTGCATAAAATGTCATGTATACAAACAGAAATATCATGTTTGTTTGCTGCAGTTCCTCTAGCATTCTCCGTAGAAAATACAAATGTTTAGAGCTGGTTTCTCCATGTGGAACCACTGAGTGTTTCCCTCTACAAAATTAAATGCTCCTTCATTAAAAAAAACATTCAAAACAATAATGACCATTGATAATATCCAGAAAACCCAAACACAGGGCCTTGGCAATATCTGGGATTGATTTAGCCAAAACAAAACCGGATATTTCCGGTTTCATGCAGTCATATCCGGACAAAGTGGTGTGGAATTTGTATGCAATAGACCAAGCAAATCATAGTAAATTGGTTTTGGAGAAAAGCAAAGTCTTCGTTAGAGAACTGCATAAAATGTCATGTATACAAACAGAAATATCATGTTTGTTTGCCGCAGTTCCTCTAGTTTCTCGCTTAGAAAATACGAATGTGTAGAGCTGGTGTCTCCATGTGGAACCACTGAGTGTTTCCCAGTACATAATTAAATGTTCCCTGATAAAAAAAAAACTTTCTAAACAATAATGACCATTGATAATATCCAGAAAACACAAACACAGAGGCTGTGGCAATCTGGGATTGAGTTAGCCAATACAAAAGCGGATATTTCCCCTTTCATCCAGTCATATCCGGACAAAGTGGTGTGGAATTCATATGCAATGAACTGAGAGAATTACAGTAAAAATGGTTTTGGAGAAAAGCAAAGTCCTTTCTTTAGGCAAGTGCATAAAATGTCATGTATACAAACAGAGATATCATGTTTGCTTGCCGCAGTTCCTCTAGTTTTATTCCTAGAATACACGAATAGGAAGAACTGGTTTCTGCATGTGGAACCAGTAATTGTTCCCAGTACAAAATTAAATGCTCCCTGATTAAAAAAAAAACGTTCCAAACAATAATGACCATTGATAATATCCAGAAAACACAAACACAGGGGCTGTGGCAATATCTGGGATTGAGTTAGCCAAAACAAAACCGGATATTTCCGGTTTCATGCAGTCATATCCAGACAAAGTGGTGTGGAATTTGTATGCAATAGACCAAGCAAATCATAGTAAAAATGGTTTTGGAGAAAAGCAAAGTCCTTTCTTTAGGCAAGTGCATAAATGTCATGTATACAAACAGAAATATCATGTTTGTTTGCCGCAGTTCCTCTAGTTTCTCGCTTAGAAAATACGAATGTGTAGAGCTGGTGTCTCCATGTGGAACCACTGAGTGTTTCCCAGTACATAATTAAATGTTCCCTGATAAAAAAAAAAAAAAACTTTCTAAACAATAATGACCATTGATAATATCCAGAAAACACAAACACAGAGGCTGTGGCAATCTGGGATTGAGTTAGCCAATACAAAAGCGGATAGTTCCCCTTTCATCCAATCATATCCGGACAAAGTGGTGTGGAATTCATATGCAATGAACTGAGAGAATTACAGTAAAAATGGTTTTGGAGAAAAGCAAAGTCCTTTCTTTAGGCAAGTGCATAAAATGTCATGTATACAAACAGAAATATCATGTTTGTTTGCCGCAGTTCCTCTAGTTTCTCGCTTAGAAAATACGAATGTGTAGAGCTGGTGTCTCCATGTGGAACCACTGAGTGTTTCCCAGTACAAAATTAAATGTTCCCTGATTAAAAAATAAAGTTCCAAACAATAAAGTCCTTTGATAATATCCAAAAAACACAAACACAGGGTCTGTGGCAATATCTGGGATTGAGTTAGCCAAAAGACAACCGGATATTTCCGGTTTCATGCAGTCATATCCGGACAAAGTGTTCTGGAATTCCTATGCAATGGACCGAGAAAATCATAGTAAAAATTCTTTTGAAGAAAAGCAAAGTCCTTTCTTTAGGCAAGTGCATAAAATGCCATGTATACAAACAGAAATATCATGTTTGTTTGCCGAAGTTCCTCTAGCATTCTCCGTAGAAAAAACGAATGTGTAGAGCTGGTGTCTCCATGTGGAACCACTGAGTGTTTCCCAGAACACAATTAAATGTTCCCTGATGAAAAAAAAAAAACTTTCAAAACAATAATGACCAGTGGTAATATCCAGAAAACACCAACACAGAGGCTGTGGCAATCTGGGATTGAGTTAGCCAAAACAAAACCGGATATTTCCGGTTTCACGCAGTCATATCCGGACAAAGTGGTGTGGAATTCATATGCAATGGACTGAGAGAATTACAGTAAAAATGGTTTTGGAGAAAAGCAAAGTCCTTTCTTTAGGCAAGTGCATAAAATGTCATGTATACAAACAGAAATATCATGTTTGCTTGCCGCAGTTCCTCTAGTTTTATTCCTAGAATACACGAATAGGAAGAACTGGTTTCTGCATGTGGAACCAGTGATTGTTCCCAGTACAAAATTAAATGCTCCCTGATTAAAAAAAAAAACGTTCCAAACAATAATGACCATTGATAATATCCAGAAAACACAAACACAGGGGCTGTGGCAATATCTGGGATTGAGTTAGCCAAAACAAAACCAGATATTTCCGGTTTCATGCAGTCATATCCGGACAAAGTGGTGTGGAATTTGTATGCAATAGACCAAGCAAATCATAGTAAAAATGGTTTTGGAGAAAAGCAAAGTCCTTTCTTTAGGCAAGTGCATAAAATGTCATGTATACAAACAGAAATATCATGTTTGTTTGCCGCAGTTCTTCTAGTTTTCTCCTAGAAAATACGAATGTGTAGAGCTGGTGTCTCCACGTGGAACCAATTAGAGTTTCCCAGTACAAAATTAAATGTTCCCTGATAAAAAAAATTTCAAAACAATAAAGTCCTTTGATAATATTCAGAAAACACAAACACAGAGGCTGTTGCAATATCTGTGATGGAGTTAGCCAAAACAAAAGCGGATATTTCCCCTTTCATCCAGTCATATCCGGACAAAGTGGTGTGGAATTTGTATGCAATAGACCAAGCAAATCATAGTAAAAATGGTTTTGGAGAAAGCAAAGTCATTTCATTAGGCAGGTGCATAAAATATCATGGATACAAACAGAAATATCATGTTTGTTTGCTGCAGTACCTCTAGCATTCTCCGTAGAAAATACAAATGTTTAGAGCTGGTTTCTCCATGTGTAACCACTGAGTGTTTCCCAGTACAAAATTAAATGTTCCCTGATAAAAAAAATTTCAAAACAATAATGTCCATTGATAATATCCACAAAGCACAAACACAGGGGCTTTAGCAATATCTGGGATTGAGTTAGACAAAATAAAACCAGTTATTTCCGGTTTCATGCAGTCATATCTGGAAAAAGTGGTGTGGAATTCCTATGCAATGGACCGAGAAAATCATAGTAAAAATGGTTTTCTGAAAAGCAAAGTCCTTTCTTTAGGCAAGTGCATAAAATGTCATGTATACAAACAGAAATATCATGTTTGTTTGCTGCAATTCCTCTAGTTTTCTCCCTAGAATACACGAATAGGAAGAACTGGTTTCTGCATGTGGAACCAGTGATTCTTTTCCAGTACAAAATTCAATGTTCCCTGATTAAAAAAAAAACGTTCCAAACAATAATGACCATTGATAATATCCAGAAAACACAAAAACAGTGGCTGTGGCAATATCTGGGATTGAGTTATCGAAAAGACAACCGGATATTTCCGGTTTCATGCAGTCATATCCGGACAAAGTGGTGTGGAATTTGTATGCAATAGACCAAGCAAATCATAGTAAAAATGGTTTTGGAGAAAAACAAAGTCTTTTCGTAAGACAAGTGCATAAAATGTCATGTATACAAACAGAAATATCATGTTTGTTTGCCGAAGTTCCTCTAGTTTCTCGCTTAGAAAATACGAATGTGTAGAGCTGATGTCTCCATGTGGAACAACTGAGTGTTTCCCAGTAGAAAATTAAATGTTCCCTGATAAAAAAAAAATTTTCAAAACAATAATGACCATTGGTAATATCCGGAAAACACAAACACAGAGGCTGTGGCAATCTGGGATTGAGTTAGCCAAAACAAAAGCCGATATTTCCGGTTTCATGCAGTCATATCCGGACAAAGTGGTGTGGAATTTGTATGCAATAGACCAAGTAAATCATAGTAAAAATGGTTTTGGAGAAAAGCAAAGTCATTTCATTAGGCAGCTGCATAAAATATCATGTATACAAACAGAAATATCATGTTTGTTTGCTGCAGTTCCTCTAGCATTCTCCGTAGAAAATACAAATGTTTAGAGCTGGTTTCTCCATGTGGAACCACTGAGTGTTTCCCAGTACAAAATTTAATGTTCCCTGATAAAAAAAAAGTTTCAAAAGAATAAAGTCCTTTGATAATATCCAGAAAACACAAACACAGTGGCTGTGGCAATATCTGGGATTGAGTTAGCCAAAAGACAACCGGATATTTCCGGTTTCATCCAGTCATATCCGGAAAAAGTGGTGTGGAATTGCTATGCAATGGACTGAGAAAATCATAGTAAAAATGGTTTTGGGGAAAAGCAAAGTCCTTTCTTTAGCAAGTGCATAAAATGTCATGTATACAAACAGAAATATCATGTTTGTTTGCCACAGTTCCTCTAGTTTTCTCCCTAGAATACACGAATAGGGAGAACTGGTTTCTGCATGTGGAACCAGTGATTGTTTCCCTGTACAAAATTAAATGCTCCCTGATTAAAAAAATAAAAGCGTTCCAAACAATAATGACCATTGATAATATCCAGAAAACACAAACACAGGTCCTGTGGCAATATCTGGGATTGAGTTAGCCAAAACAAAACCAGATATTTCCGGTTTCATGCAGCCATATCCGGATAAAGTGGTGTGGAATTCCTATGCAATGGACCGAGAAAATCATAGTAAAAATTCTTTTGAAGAAAAGCAAAGTCCTTTCTTTAGGTAAGTGCATAAAATGTCATGTATACAAACAGAAATATCATGTTTGTTTGCAGCAGTTCCTCTAGTTTTCTCCTAGAAAATACGAATGTGTGGAGCTGGTGTCTCCATGTGGAACCAATTAGAGTTTCCCAGTACAAAATTAAATGTTCCCTGATAAAAAACATTCAAAACAATAAAGTCCTTTGATAATAACAAGAAAACACAAACACAGAGGCTGTCGTAATATCTGTTATTGAGTTAACCAAAACAAAAGCAGATATTTTCCCTTTAATCAAGTCATATCCGGACAAAGTGGTGTGGAATTCGTATGCAATGGACTGAGAGAATTACAGTAAAAATGGTTTTGGAGAAAAGCAAAGTCATTTCATTAGGCAGGTGCATAAAATGTCATGTATACAAACAGAAATATCATGTTTGTTTGCTGCAGTTCCTCTAGCATTCTCTGTAGAAAATACAAATGTTTAGAGCTGGTTTCTCCATGTGGAACCACTGAGTGTTTCCCAGTACAAAATTTAATGTTCCCTGATAAAAAAAAAATTTCAAAACAATAAAGTCCTTTGATAATATCCAGAAAACACTAACACAGGGGCTGTGGCAATATCTGGGATTGAGTTAGCCAAAAGAAAACCGGATATTTCCGGTTTCATCCAGTCATATCCGGAAAAAGTGGTGTGGAATTGCTATGCAATGGACTGAGAAAATCATAGTAAAAATGATTTTGGGGAAAAGCAAAGTCCTTTCTTTAGCAAGTGCATAAAATATCATGTATACAAACAGAAATATCATGTTTGTTTGCCACAGTTCCTCTAGTTTTCTCCCTAGAATACACGAATAGGAAGAACTGGTTTCTGCATGTGGAACCAGTGATTGTTTCCCTGTACAAAATTAAATGCTCCCTGATTAAAAAAAAAAAAAACGTTCCAAACAATAATGACCATTGATAATATCCAGAAAACACAAACACAGGTGCTGTGGCAATATCTGGGATTGAGTTAGCCAAAACAAAACCAGATATTTCCGGTTACATGCTGCCATATTCGGACAAAGTGGTGTGGAATTCCTATGCAATGGACCGAGAAAATCATAGTAAAAATTCTTTTGAAGAAAAGCAAAGTCCTTTCTTTAGGTAAGTGCATAAAATGTCATGTATACAAACAGAAATATCATGTTTGTTTGCCGCAGTTCCTCTAGTTTTCTCCTAGAAAATACGAATGTGTGGAGCTGGTGTCTCCATGTGGAACCAATTAGAGTTTCCCAGTACAAAATTAAATGTTCCCTGACAAAAAGCATTCAAAACAGTAAAGTCCTTTGATAATATCAAGAAAACACAAACACAGAGGCTGTCGCAATTTCTGTGATTGAGTTAGCCAAAACAAAAGCAGATATTTCCCCTTTCATCAAGTCATATCCGGACAAAGTGGTGTGGAATTCGTATGCAATTGACTGAGAGAATTACAGTAAAAATGGTTTTGGAGAAAAGCAAAGTCATTTCATTAGGCAGGTGCATAAAATGTCATGTATACAAACAGAAATATCATGTTTGTTTGCTGCAGTTCCTCTAGCATTCTCCGTAGAAAATACAAATGTTTACAGCTGGTTTCTCCATGTGGAACCACTGAGTGTTTCCCAGTACAAAATTTAATGTTCCCTGATAAAAAAAAGTTTCAAAAGAATAAAGTCCTTTGATAATATCCAGAAAACACAAACACAGTGGCTGTGGCAATATCTGGGATTGAGTTAGCCAAAAGAAAACCGGATATTTCCGGTTTCATCCAGTCATACCCGGAAAAAGTGCTGTGGAATTCCTATGCAGTAGACCAAGCAAATCATAGTAAAAATGGTTTTGGAGAAAAGCAAAGTGCTTTCTTTAGGCAAGTGCATAAAATGTCATGTATACAAACAGAAATATCATGTTTGCTTGCCGCAGTTCCTCTAGATTTCTCCCTAGAATACACAATTAGGAAGAACTGGTTTCTGCATGTGGAACCAGTGATTGTTTCCCAGTACAAAATTAAATGCTCCCTGATTAAAAAAAAAACGTTCCAAACAATAATGACCATTGATAATATCCAGAAAACACAAACACAGGGGCTGTGGCAATATCTGGGATTGAATTAGCCAAAATAAAACCGGATATTTCCGGTTTCATGGAGTCATATCCTGACAAAGTGGTGTGGAATTTGTATGCAATAGACCAAGCAAATCATAGTAAAAATGGTTTTGGAGAAAAGCAAAGTCTTTTCGTTAGGCAAGTGCATAAAATGCCATCTATACAAACAGAAATATCATATTTGTTTGCCGCAGTTCCTCTAGTTTTCTCCCTAGAATACACAAATAGGAAGAACTGGTTTCTGCATGTGGAACCAGTGATTGTTTCCCAGTACAAAATTAAATGTTCCCTGATAAAAAAAATTTTCAAAACAATAATGACCATTGGTAATATCCAGAAAACACAAACACAGAGGCTGTGGCAATCTGGGATTGAGTTAGCCAAAACAAAAGCCGATATTTCCGGTTTCATGCAGTCATATCCGGACAAAGTGGTGTGGAATTCGTATGCAATGGACTGAGAGAATTACAGTAAAAATGGTTTTGGAGAAAGGCAAAGTCATTTCATTAGGCAGGTGCATAAAATGTCATGTATACAAACAGAAATATCATGTTTGTTTGCTGCAGTTCCTCTAGCATTCTCCGTAGAAAATACAAATGTTTAGAGCTGGTTTCTCCATGTGGAACCACTGAGTGTTTCCCAGTACAAAATTTAATGTTCCCTGATAAAAAAAAGTTTCAAAACAATAAAGTCCTTTGATAATATCCAGAAAACACAAACACAGTGGCTGTGGCAATATCTGGGATTGAGTTAGCCAAAAGAAAACCGGATATTTCCGGTTTCATCCAGTCATATCCGGAAAAAGTGGTGTGGAATTGCTATGCAATGGACTGAGAAAATCATAGTAAAATGGTTTTGGGGAAAAGCAAAGTCCTTTCTTTAGCAAGTGCATAAAATGTCATGTATACAAACAGAAATATCATGTTTGTTTGCCACAGTTCCTCTAGTTTTCTCCCTAGAATACACGAATAGGAAGAACTGGTTTCTGCATGTGGAACCAGTGATTGTTTCCCTGTACAACATTAAATGCTCCCTGATTAAAAAAAAAAAAGTTCCAAACAATAATGACCATTGATAATATCCAGAAAACACAAACACAGGTATGTGGCAATATCTGGGATTGAGTTAGCCAAAACAAAACCAGATATTTCCGGTTTCATGCAGCCATATCCGGACAAAGTGGTGTGGAATTCCTATGCAATGGACCGAGAAAATCATAGTAAAAATTCTTTTGAAGAAAAGCAAAGTCCTTTCTTTAGGTAAGTGCATAAAATGTCATGTATACAAACAGAAATATCATGTTTGTTTGCAGCAGTTCCTCTAGTTTTCTCCTAGAAAATACGAATGTGTGGAGCTGGTGTCTCCATGTGGAACCAATTAGAGTTTCCCAGTACAAAATTAAATGTTCCCTGACAAAAAACATTCAAAACAATAAAGTCCTTTGATAATATCCAGAAAACACAAACACAGAGGCTGTCGCAATATCTGTGATTGAGTTAGCCAAAACAAAAGCGGATATTTCCCCTTTCATCCAGTCATATCCGGACAAAGTGGTGTGGAATTCGTATGCAATTGACTGAGAGAATTACAGTAAAAATGGTTTTGGAGAAAAGCAAAGTCATTTCATTAGGCAGGTGCATAAAATGTCATGTATACAAACAGAAATATCATGTTTGTTTGCTGCAGTTCCTCTAGCATTCTCCGTAGAAAATACAAATGTTTACAGCTGGTTTCTCCATGTGGAACCACTGAGTGTTTCCCAGTACAAAATTAAATGTTCCCTGATAAAAAAAAGTTTCAAAAGAATAAAGTCCTTTGATAATATCCAGAAAACACAAACACAGTGGCTGTGGCAATATCTGGGATTGAGTTAGCCAAAAGAAAACCGGATATTTCCGGTTTCATCCAGTCATACCCGGAAAAAGTGCTGTGGAATTCCTATGCAGTAGACCAAGCAAATCATAGTAAAAATGGTTTTGGAGAAAAGCAAAGTGCTTTCTTTAGGCAAGTGCATAAAATGTCATGTATACAAACAGAAATATCATGTTTGCTTGCCGCAGTTCCTCTAGATTTCTCCCTAGAATACACAATTAGGAAGAACTGGTTTCTGCATGTGGAACCAGTGATTATTTCCCAGTACAAAATTAAATGCTCCCTGATTAAAAAAAAAAACGTTCCAAACAATAATGACCATTGATAATATCCAGAAAACACAAACACAGGGGCTGTGGCAATATCTGGGATTGAATTAGCCAAAATAAAACCGGATATTTCCGGTTTCATGGAGTCATATCCTGACAAAGTGGTGTGGAATTTGTATGCAATAGACCAAGCAAATCATAGTAAAAATGGTTTTGGAGAAAAGCAAAGTCTTTTCGTTAGGCAAGTGCATAAAATGCCATCTATACAAACAGAAATATCATGTTTGTTTGCCGCAGTTCCTCTAGTTTTCTCCCTAGAATACACAAATAGGAAGAACTGGTTTCTGCATGTGGAACCAGTGATTGTTTCCCAGTACAAAATTAAATGTTCCCTGATAAAAAAAATTTTCAAAACAATAATGACCATTGGTAATATCCAGAAAACACAAACACAGAGGCTGTGGCAATCTGGGATTGAGTTAGCCAAAACAAAAGCCGATATTTCCGGTTTCATGCAGTCATATCCGGACAAAGTGGTGTGGAATTCGTATGCAATGGACTGAGAGAATTACAGTAAAAATGGTTTTGGAGAAAGGCAAAGTCATTTCATTAGGCAGGTGCATAAAATGTCATGTATACAAACAGAAATATCATGTTTGTTTGCTGCAGTTCCTCTAGCATTCTCCGTAGAAAATACAAATGTTTAGAGCTGGTTTCTCCATGTGGAACCACTGAGTGTTTCCCAGTACAAAATTTAATGTTCCCTGATAAAAAAAAGTTTCAAAACAATAAAGTCCTTTGATAATATCCAGAAAACACAAACACAGTGGCTGTGGCAATATCTGGGATTGAGTTAGCCAAAAGAAAACCGGATATTTCCGGTTTCATCCAGTCATATCCGGAAAAAGTGGTGTGGAATTGCTATGCAATGGACTGAGAAAATCATAGTAAAATGGTTTTGGGGAAAAGCAAAGTCCTTTCTTTAGCAAGTGCATAAAATGTCATGTATACAAACAGAAATATCATGTTTGTTTGCCACAGTTCCTCTAGTTTTCTCCCTAGAATACACGAATAGGAAGAACTGGTTTCTGCATGTGGAACCAGTGATTGTTTCCCTGTACAACATTAAATGCTCCCTGATTAAAAAAAAAAAGTTCCAAACAATAATGACCATTGATAATATCCAGAAAACACAAACACAGGTATGTGGCAATATCTGGGATTGAGTTAGCCAAAACAAAACCAGATATTTCCGGTTTCATGCAGCCATATCCGGACAAAGTGGTGTGGAATTCCTATGCAATGGACCGAGAAAATCATAGTAAAAATTCTTTTGAAGAAAAGCAAAGTCCTTTCTTTAGGTAAGTGCATAAAATGTCATGTATACAAACAGAAATATCATGTTTGTTTGCAGCAGTTCCTCTAGTTTTCTCCTAGAAAATATGAATGTGTGGAGCTGGTGTCTCCATGTGGAACCAATTAGAGTTTCCCAGTACAAAATTAAATGTTCCCTGACAAAAAACATTCAAAACAATAAAGTCCTTTGATAATATCCAGAAAACACAAACACAGAGGCTGTCGCAATATCTGTGATTGAGTTAGCCAAAACAAAAGCGGATATTTCCCCTTTCATCCAGTCATATCCGGACAAAGTGGTGTGGAATTCGTATGCAATTGACTGAGAGAATTACAGTAAAAATGGTTTTGGAGAAAAGCAAAGTCATTTCATTAGGCAGGTGCATAAAATGTCATGTATACAAACAGAAATATCATGTTTGTTTGCTGCAGTTCCTCTAGCATTCTCCGTAGAAAATACAAATGTTTACAGCTGGTTTCTCCATGTGGAACCACTGAGTGTTTCCCAGTACAAAATTAAATGTTCCCTGATAAAAAAAAGTTTCAAAAGAATAAAGTCCTTTGATAATATCCAGAAAACACAAACACAGTGGCTGTGGCAATATCTGGGATTGAGTTAGCCAAAAGAAAACCGGATATTTCCGGTTTCATCCAGTCATACCCGGAAAAAGTGCTGTGGAATTCCTATGCAGTAGACCAAGCAAATCATAGTAAAAATGGTTTTGGAGAAAAGCAAAGTCCTTTCTTTAGGCAAGTGCATAAAATGTCATGTATACAAACAGAAATATCATGTTTGCTTGCCGCAGTTCCTCTCGTTTTCTCCCTAGAATACACAATTAGGAAGAACTGGTTTCTGCATGTGGAACCAGTGATTGTTTCCCAGTACAAAATTAAATGCTCCCTGATTAAAAAAAAAACGTTCCAAACAATAATGACCATTGATAATATCCAGAAAACACAAACACAGTGGCTGTGGCAATATCTGGGATTGAGTTAGCCAAAACAAAACCGGATATTTCCGATTTCATGCAGTCATATCCGGACAAAGTGGTGTGGAATTTGTATGCAATAGACCAAGCAAATCATAGTAAAAATGGTTTTGGAGAAAAGCAAAGTCTTTTCGTTAGGCAAGTGCATAAAATGCCATCTATACAAACAGAAATATCATGTTTGTTTGCCGCAGTTCCTCTAGTTTTCTCCCTAGAATACACAAATAGGAAGAACTGGTTTCTGCATGTGGAACCAGTGATTGTTTCCCAGTACAAAATTAAATGTTCCCTGATAAAAAAAATTTTCAAAACAAAATGACCATTGGTTATATCCAGAAAACACAAACACAGAGGCTGTGGCAATCTGGGATTGAGTTAGCCAAAACAAAAGCGGATATTTCCCCTTTCATCCACTCATATCCGGACAAAGTTGTGTGGAATTCGTATGCAATGGACTGAGAGAATTACAGTAAAAATGGTTTTGGAGAAAAGCAAAGTCATTTCATTAGGCAGGTGCATAAAATGTCATGTATACAAACAGAAATATCATGTTTGTTTGCTGCAGTTTCTCTAGCATTCTCCGTAGAAAATACAAATGTTTAGAGCTGGTTTCTCCATGTGGAACCACTGAGTGTTTCCCAGTACAAAATTTAATGTTCCCTGATAAAAAAAAGTTTCAAAACAATAAAGTCCTTTGATAATATCCAGAAAACACAAACACAGGGGCTGTGGCAATAACTGGGATTGAGTTAGCCAAAAGAAAACCAGATATTTCCGGTTTCATCCAGTCATATCCGGAAAAAGTGGTGTGGAATTGCTATGCAATGGACTGAGAAAATCACAGTAAAATGGTTTTGGGAAAAAGCAAAGTCCTTTCTTTAGGCAAGTGCATAAAATGTCATGTATACAAACAGAAATATCATGTTTGTTTGCCACAGTTCCTCTAGTTTTCTCCCTAGAATACACAAATAGGAAGAACTGGTTTCTGCATGTGGAACCAGTGGTTGTTTCCCTGTACAAAATTAAATGCTCCCTGATTAAAAAAAAAAAAACGTTCCAAACAATAATGACCATTGATAATATCCAGAAAACACAAACACAGGTGCTGTGGCAATATCTGGGATTGAGTTAGCCAAAACAAAACCAGATATTACCGGTTTCATGCAGCGATATCCGGATAAAGTGGTGTGGAATTCCTATGCAATGGACCGAGAAAATCATAGTAAAAATTCCTTTGAAGAAAAGCAAAGGCCTTTCTTTAGGTAAGTGCATAAAATGTCATGTATACAAACAGAAATATCATGTTTGTTTGCAGCAGTTCCTCTAGTTTTCTCCTAGAAAATACGAATGTGTGGAGCTGGTGTCTCCATGTGGAACCAATTAGAGTTTCCCAGTACAAAATTAAATGTTCCCTGACAAAAAACATTCAAAACAATAAAGTCCTTTGATAATAACAAGAAAACACAAACACAGAGGCTGTCGCAATATCTTTGATTGAGTTAGCCAAAACAAAAGCAGATATTTCCCCTTTCATCCAGTCATATCCGGACAAAGTGGTGTGGAATTCGTATGCAATTGACTGAGAGAATTACAGTAAAAATGGTTTTGGAGAAAAGCAAAGTCATTTCATTAGGCAGGTGCATAAAATGTCATGTATACAAACAGAAATATCATGTTTGTTTGCTGCAGTTCCTCTAGCATTCTCCGTGGAAAATACAAATGTTTAGAGCTGGTTTCTCCATGTGGAACCACTGAGAATTTCACAGTACAAAATTAAATGTTCCCTGATAAAAAAAAGTTTCAAAAGAATAAAGTCCTTTGATAATATCCAGAAAACACAAACACAGTGGCTGTGGCAATATCTGGGATTGAGTTAGCCAAAAGAAAACCGGATATTTCCGGTTTCATCCAGTCATACCCGGAAAAAGTGCTGTGGAATTCCTATGCAGTAGACCAAGCAAATCATAGTAAAAATGGTTTTGGAGAAAAGCAAAGTCCTTTCTTTAGGCAAGTGCATAAAATGTCATGTATACAAACAGAAATATCATGTTTGCTTGCCGCAGTTCCTCTAGTTTTCTCCCTAGAATACACAAATAGGAAGAACTGGTTTCTGCATGTGGAACCAGTGATTGTTTCCCAGTACAAAATTAAATGCCCCCTTATTAAAAAAAACTGCTCAAAACAATAAAGTCCATTGATAATATCCAGAAAACACAAACACAGGGTCTGTGGCAATATCTGGGATTGAGTTAGCCAAAACAAAACCGGATATTTCCGGTTTCATGCAGTCATATCCGGACAAAGTGGTGTGGAATTTGTATGCAATAGACCAAGCCAATCATAGTAAAAATGGTTTTGGAGAAAAGCAAAGTCTTTTCGTTAGGCAAGTGCATAAAATGCCATCTATACAAACAGAAATATCATGTTTGTTTGCCGCAGTTCTTCTAGCTTTCTCCTAGAAAATAGGAATGTGTAGAGCTGGTGTCTCCATGTGAAAACAATTAGAGTTTCCCAGTACAAAATTAAATGCTCCCTGATTAAAAAAAACGTTCCAAACAATAATGACCATTGATAATATCTAGAAAACACAAACACAGAGGCTGTCGCAATATCTGTGATTGAGTTAGCCAAAACAAAACCGGATATTTCCGGTTTCATGCAGTCATATCTGGACAAAGTGGTGTGGAATTTGTATGCAATAGACCAAGCAAATCATAGTAAAAATGGTTTTGGAGAAAAGCAAAGTCTTTTCGTTAGGCAAGTGCATAAAATGCCATCTATACAAACAGAAATATCATGTTTGTTTGCCGCAGTTCTTCTAGTTTTCTCCTAGAAAATACGAATGTGTAGAGCTGGTGTCTCCACGTGGAACCAATTAGAGTTTCCCAGTACAAAATTAAATGTTCCCTGATAAAAAACTTTCAAAACAATAAAGTCCTTTGATAATATTCAGAAAACACAAACACAGAGGCTGTTGCAATATCTGTGATGGAGTTAGCCAAAACAAAAGCGGATATTTCCCCTTCCATCCAGTCATATCCGGACAAAGTGGTGTGGAATTGCTATGCAATGCATGGAGAAAATCATAGTAAAAATGGTTTTGGAGAAAAGCAAAGTCCTTTCTTTAGGCAAGTGCATAAAATGTCATGTATACAAACAGAAATATCATGTTTGTTTGCCACAGTTCCTCTAGTTTTCTACCTAGAATACTCGAAATGGAAGAACTGTTTTCTGCATGTGGATCCAGTGATTGTTTCCCTGTACAAAATTAAATGCTCGCTGATTAAAAAAAAACGTTCAAAACAATAATGACCATTGATAATATCCAGAAAACACAAACACAGAGGCTGTCGCAATATCTGGGATTGATTTAGCCAAAAGAAAACCGGATATTTCCGGTTACATGCAGTCATATCCGGACAAAGTGGTGTGGAATTTGTATGCAATAGACCAAGCAAATCATAGTAAAAATGGTTTTGGAGAAAAGCAAACTCCTTTCTTCAGGCAAGTGCATAAAATGTCATGTATACAAACAGAAATATCATGTTTGTTTGCCACAGTTCCTCTAGTTTCTCGCTTAGAAAATACGAATGTGTAGAGCTGGTGTCTCCATGTGGAACCACTGAGTGTTTCCCACTACAAAATTAAATGTTCCCTGATAAAAAAAAATTCAAAACAATAATGACCATTGATAATATCCAGAAAACACAAACACAGAGGCTGTGGCAATCTGGGATTGAGTTAGCCAAAACTAAACCGGATATTTCCGGTTTCATGCAGTCATATCCAGACAAAGTGGTGTGGAATTTGTATGCAATACACCAAGCAAATCATAGTAAAAATGGTTTTGGAGAAAAGCAAACTCCTTTCTTCAGGCAAGTGCATAAAATGTCATGTATACAAACAGAAATATCATGTTTGTTTGCCGCCGTTCCTCTAGATTTCTACCTAGAATACCCGAGTAGGAAGAACTGGTTTCTGCATGTGGAACCAGTGATTGTTTCCCTGTACAAAATTAAATGCTCCCTGATTAAAAAAAAACATTCAAAACAATAATGACCATTGATAATATCCAGAAAACACAAACACAGGGGCTGTGGCAATATCTGGAATTGAGTTAGCCAAAACAAAACCGGATATTTCCGGTTTCATGCAGTCATATCCGGACAAAGTGGTGTGGAATTTGTATGCAATAGACCAAGCAAATCATAGTAAAAATGGTTTTGGAGAAAAGCAAACTCCTTTCTTTAGGCAAGTGCATAAAATGTCATGTATACAAACAGAAATATCATGTTTGTTTGCAGCAGTTCTTCTAGCATTCTCCTAGAAAATACGAATGTGTAGAGCTGGTGTCTCCATGTGGAACCAATTAGAGTTTCCCAGTACAAAATTAAATGTTCCCTGATAAAAAACATTCAAAACAATAAAGTCCTTTGATAATATCCAGAAAACACAAACACAGAGGCTGTCGCAATATCTGGGATTGAGTTAGCCAAAACAAAAGCGGATATTTCCCCTTTCATCCAGTCATATCCGGAAAAAGTGGTGTGGAATTTATATGCAATAGACCAAGCAAATCATAGTAAAATGGTTTTGGAGAAAAGCAAAGTCCTTTCTTTAGGCAAGTGCATAAAATGTCATGTATAAACAGAGATATCATGTTTGTTTGCCGCAGTTCCTCTAGTTTTCTCCCTAGAATACACGAATAGGAAAAAATGGTTTCTCCATGTGGAACCAGTGATTGTTTCCCTGTACAAAATTAAATGCTCCCTGATTAAAACGTTCAAAACAATAATGACCATTGATAATATCCAGAAAACACAAACACAGGGGCTGTGGCAATATCTGGGATTGAGTTAGTCAAAACAAAACCGGATATTTCCGGTTTCATGCAGCGATATCCGGATAAAGTGGTGTGGAATTCCTATGCAATGGACCGAGAAAATCATAGTAAAAATTCCTTTGAAGAAAAGCAAAGTCCTTTCTTTAGGTAAGTGCATAAAATGTCATGTATACAAACAGAAATATCATGTTTGTTTGCAGCAGTTCCTCTAGTTTTCTCCTAGAAAATACGAATGTGTGGAGCTGGTGTCTCCATGTGGAACCAATTAGAGTTTCCCAGTACAAAATTAAATGTTCCCTGACAAAAAACATTCAAAACAATAAAGTCCTTTGATAATAACAAGAAAACACAAACACAGAGGCTGTCGCAATATCTGTGATTGAGTTAGCCAAAACAAAAGCAGATATTTCCCCTTTCATCCAGTCATATCCGGACAAAGTGGTGTGGAATTCGTATGCAATTGACTGAGAGAATTACAGTAAAAATGGTTTTGGAGAAAAGCAAAGTCATTTCATTAGGCAGGTGCATAAAATGTCATGTATACAAACAGAAATATCATGTTTGTTTGCTGCAGTTCCTCTAGCATTCTCCGTGGAAAATACAAATGTTTAGAGCTGGTTTCTCCATGTGGAACCACTGAGAATTTCACAGTACAAAATTAAATGTTCCCTGATAAAAAAAAGTTTCAAAAGAATAAAGTCCTTTGATAATATCCAGAAAACACAAACACAGTGGCTGTGGCAATATCTGGGATTGAGTTAGCCAAAAGAAAACCGGATATTTCCGGTTTCATCCAGTCATACCCGGAAAAAGTGCTGTGGAATTCCTATGCAGTAGACCAAGCAAATCATAGTAAAAATGGTTTTGGAGAAAAGCAAAGTCCTTTCTTTAGGCAAGTGCATAAAATGTCATGTATACAAACAGAAATATCATGTTTGCTTGCCGCAGTTCCTCTAGTTTTCTCCCTAGAATACACAAATAGGAAGAACTGGTTTCTGCATGTGGAACCAGTGATTGTTTCCCAGTACAAAATTAAATGCCCCCTTATTAAAAAAAACTGCTCAAAACAATAAAGTCCATTGATAATATCCAGAAAACACAAACACAGGGTCTGTGGCAATATCTGGGATTGAGTTAGCCAAAACAAAACCGGATATTTCCGGTTTCATGCAGTCATATCCGGACAAAGTGGTGTGGAATTTGTATGCAATAGACCAAGCCAATCATAGTAAAAATGGTTTTGGAGAAAAGCAAAGTCTTTTCGTTAGGCAAGTGCATAAAATGCCATCTATACAAACAGAAATATCATGTTTGTTTGCCGCAGTTCTTCTAGCTTTCTCCTAGAAAATAGGAATGTGTAGAGCTGGTGTCTCCATGTGAAAACAATTAGAGTTTCCCAGTACAAAATTAAATGCTCCCTGATTAAAAAAAACGTTCCAAACAATAATGACCATTGATAATATCTAGAAAACACAAACACAGAGGCTGTCGCAATATCTGTGATTGAGTTAGCCAAAACAAAACCGGATATTTCCGGTTTCATGCAGTCATATCTGGACAAAGTGGTGTGGAATTTGTATGCAATAGACCAAGCAAATCATAGTAAAAATGGTTTTGGAGAAAAGCAAAGTCTTTTCGTTAGGCAAGTGCATAAAATGCCATCTATACAAACAGAAATATCATGTTTGTTTGCCGCAGTTCTTCTAGTTTTCTCCTAGAAAATACGAATGTGTAGAGCTGGTGTCTCCACGTGGAACCAATTAGAGTTTCCCAGTACAAAATTAAATGTTCCCTGATAAAAAACTTTCAAAACAATAAAGTCCTTTGATAATATTCAGAAAACACAAACACAGAGGCTGTTGCAATATCTGTGATGGAGTTAGCCAAAACAAAAGCGGATATTTCCCCTTCCATCCAGTCATATCCGGACAAAGTGGTGTGGATTTGCTATGCAATGCATGGAGAAAATCATAGTAAAAATGGTTTTGGAGAAAAGCAAAGTCCTTTCTTTAGGCAAGTGCATAAAATGTCATGTATACAAACAGAAATATCATGTTTGTTTGCCACAGTTCCTCTAGTTTTCTACCTAGAATACTCGAAATGGAAGAACTGTTTTCTGCATGTGGATCCAGTGATTGTTTCCCTGTACAAAATTAAATGCTCGCTGATTAAAAAAAAACGTTCAAAACAATAATGACCATTGATAATATCCAGAAAACACAAACACAGAGGCTGTCGCAATATCTGGGATTGATTTAGCCAAAAGAAAACCGGATATTTCCGGTTACATGCAGTCATATCCGGACAAAGTGGTGTGGAATTTGTATGCAATAGACCAAGCAAATCATAGTAAAAATGGTTTTGGAGAAAAGCAAACTCCTTTCTTCAGGCAAGTGCATAAAATGTCATGTATACAAACAGAAATATCATGTTTGTTTGCCACAGTTCCTCTAGTTTCTCGCTTAGAAAATACGAATGTGTAGAGCTGGTGTCTCCATGTGGAACCACTGAGTGTTTCCCACTACAAAATTAAATGTTCCCTGATAAAAAAAAATTCAAAACAATAATGACCATTGATAATATCCAGAAAACACAAACACAGAGGCTGTGGCAATCTGGGATTGAGTTAGCCAAAACTAAACCGGATATTTCCGGTTTCATACAGTCATATCCAGACAAAGTGGTGTGGAATTTGTATGCAATACACCAAGCAAATCATAGTAAAAATGGTTTTGGAGAAAAGCAAACTCCTTTCTTCAGGCAAGTGCATAAAATGTCATGTATACAAACAGAAATATCATGTTTGTTTGCCGCCGTTCCTCTAGATTTCTACCTAGAATACCCGAGTAGGAAGAACTGGTTTCTGCATGTGGAACCAGTGATTGTTTCCCTGTACAAAATTAAATGCTCCCTGATTAAAAAAAAACATTCAAAACAATAATGACCATTGATAATATCCAGAAAACACAAACACAGGGGCTGTGGCAATATCTGGAATTGAGTTAGCCAAAACAAAACCGGATATTTCCGGTTTCATGCAGTCATATCCGGACAAAGTGGTGTGGAATTTGTATGCAATAGACCAAGCAAATCATAGTAAAAATGGTTTTGGAGAAAAGCAAACTCCTTTCTTTAGGCAAGTGCATAAAAT
The DNA here is from genome assembly GCF_033115175.1 of Lepus europaeus. Lineage (NCBI taxonomy): Eukaryota > Metazoa > Chordata > Mammalia > Lagomorpha > Leporidae > Lepus > Lepus europaeus. The sequence continues at coordinate 37,654,827 of NC_084847.1, read as the reverse complement.
GTCATGTATACAAACAGAAATATCATGTTTGTTTGCAGCAGTTCTTCTAGCATTCTCCTAGAAAATACGAATGTGTAGAGCTGGTGTCTCCATGTGGAACCAATTAGAGTTTCCCAGTACAAAATTAAATGTTCCCTGATAAAAAACATTCAAAACAATAAAGTCCTTTGATAATATCCAGAAAACACAAACACAGAGGCTGTCGCAATATCTGGGATTGAGTTAGCCAAAACAAAAGCGGATATTTCCCCTTTCATCCAGTCATATCCGGAAAAAGTGGTGTGGAATTTATATGCAATAGACCAAGCAAATCATAGTAAAATGGTTTTGGAGAAAAGCAAAGTCCTTTCTTTAGGCAAGTGCATAAAATGTCATGTATAAACAGAGATATCATGTTTGTTTGCCGCAGTTCCTCTAGTTTTCTCCCTAGAATACACGAATAGGAAAAAATGGTTTCTCCATGTGGAACCAGTGATTGTTTCCCTGTACAAAATTAAATGCTCCCTGATTAAAACGTTCAAAACAATAATGACCATTGATAATATCCAGAAAACACAAACACAGGGGCTGTGGCAATATCTGGGATTGAGTTAGTCAAAACAAAACCGGATATTTCCGGTTTCATGCAGCGATATCCGGATAAAGTGGTGTGGAATTCCTATGCAATGGACCGAGAAAATCATAGTAAAAATTCCTTTGAAGAAAAGCAAAGTCCTTTCTTTAGGTAAGTGCATAAAATGTCATGTATACAAACAGAAATATCATGTTTGTTTGCAGCAGTTCCTCTAGTTTTCTCCTAGAAAATACGAATGTGTGGAGCTGGTGTCTCCATGTGGAACCAATTAGAGTTTCCCAGTACAAAATTAAATGTTCCCTGACAAAAAACATTCAAAACAATAAAGTCCTTTGATAATAACAAGAAAACACAAACACAGAGGCTGTCGCAATATCTGTGATTGAGTTAGCCAAAACAAAAGCAGATATTTCCCCTTTCATCCAGTCATATCCGGACAAAGTGGTGTGGAATTCGTATGCAATTGACTGAGAGAATTACAGTAAAAATGGTTTTGGAGAAAAGCAAAGTCATTTCATTAGGCAGGTGCATAAAATGTCATGTATACAAACAGAAATATCATGTTTGTTTGCTGCAGTTCCTCTAGCATTCTCCGTGGAAAATACAAATGTTTAGAGCTGGTTTCTCCATGTGGAACCACTGAGAATTTCACAGTACAAAATTAAATGTTCCCTGATAAAAAAAAGTTTCAAAAGAATAAAGTCCTTTGATAATATCCAGAAAACACAAACACAGTGGCTGTGGCAATATCTGGGATTGAGTTAGCCAAAAGAAAACCGGATATTTCCGGTTTCATCCAGTCATACCCGGAAAAAGTGCTGTGGAATTCCTATGCAGTAGACCAAGCAAATCATAGTAAAAATGGTTTTGGAGAAAAGCAAAGTCCTTTCTTTAGGCAAGTGCATAAAATGTCATGTATACAAACAGAAATATCATGTTTGCTTGCCGCAGTTCCTCTCGTTTTCTCCCTAGAATACACAAATAGGAAGAACTGGTTTCTGCATGTGGAACCAGTGATTGTTTCCCAGTACAAAATTAAATGCCCCCTTATTAAAAAAAACTGCTCAAAACAATAAAGTCCATTGATAATATCCAGAAAACACAAACACAGGGTCTGTGGCAATATCTGGGATTGAGTTAGCCAAAACAAAACCGGATATTTCCGGTTTCATGCAGTCATATCCGGACAAAGTGGTGTGGAATTTGTATGCAATAGACCAAGCCAATCATAGTAAAAATGGTTTTGGAGAAAAGCAAAGTCTTTTCGTTAGGCAAGTGCATAAAATGCCATCTATACAAACAGAAATATCATGTTTGTTTGCTGCAGTTCTTCTAGCTTTCTCCTAGAAAATAGGAATGTGTAGAGCTGGTGTCTCCATGTGAAAACAATTAGAGTTTCCCAGTACAAAATTAAATGCTCCCTGATTAAAAAAAACGTTCCAAACAATAATGACCATTGATAATATCTAGAAAACACAAACACAGAGGCTGTCGCAATATCTGTGATTGAGTTAGCCAAAACAAAACCGGATATTTCCGGTTTCATGCAGTCATATCTGGACAAAGTGGTGTGGAATTTGTATGCAATAGACCAAGCAAATCATAGTAAAAATGGTTTTGGAGAAAAGCAAAGTCTTTTCGTTAGGCAAGTGCATAAAATGCCATCTATACAAACAGAAATATCATGTTTGTTTGCCGCAGTTCTTCTAGTTTTCTCCTAGAAAATACGAATGTGTAGAGCTGGTGTCTCCACGTGGAACCAATTAGAGTTTCCCAGTACAAAATTAAATGTTCCCTGATAAAAAACTTTCAAAACAATAAAGTCCTTTGATAATATTCAGAAATCACAAACACAGAGGCTGTTGCAATATCTGTGATGGAGTTAGCCAAAACAAAAGCGGATATTTCCCCTTCCATCCAGTCATATCCGGACAAAGTGGTGTGGAATTGCTATGCAATGCACGGAGAAAATCATAGTAAAAATGGTTTTGGAGAAAAGCAAAGTCCTTTCTTTAGGCAAGTGCATAAAATGTCATGTATACAAACAGAAATATCATGTTTGTTTGCCACAGTTCCTCTAGTTTTCTACCTAGAATACTCGAAATGGAAGAACTGGTTTCTGCATGTGGATCCAGTGATTGTTTCCCTGTACAAAATTAAATGCTCGCTGATTAAAAAAAAACGTTCAAAACAATAATGACCATTGATAATATCCAGAAAACACAAACACAGAGGCTGTCGCAATATCTGGGATTGAGTTAGCCAAAAGAAAACCGGATATTTCCGGTTACATGCAGTCATATCCGGACAAAGTGGTGTGGAATTTGTATGCAATAGACCAAGCAAATCATAGTAAAAATGGTTTTGGAGAAAAGCAAACTCCTTTCTTTAGGCAAGTGCATAAAATGTCATGTATACAAACAGAAATATCATGTTTGTTTGCCGCAGTTCCTCTAGTTTCTTGCTTAGAAAATACGAATGTGTAGAGCTGGTGTCTCCATGTGGAACCACTGAGTGTTTCCCAGTACAAAATTAAATGTTCCCTGATAAAAAAAATTCAAAACAGTAATGACCATTGATAATATCCAGAAAACACAAACACAGAGGCTGTGGCAATCTGGGATTGAGTTAGCCAAAACAAAACCGGATATTTCCGGTTTCATGCAGTCATATCCGGACAAAGTGGTGTGGAATTTGTATGCAATAGACCAAGCCAATCATAGTAAAAATGGTTTTGGAGAAAAGCAAACTCCTTTCTTCAGGCAAGTGCATAAAATGTCATGTATACAAACAGAAATATCATGTTTGTTTGCCGCAGTTCCTCTAGTTTCTCGCTTAGAAAATACGAATGTGTAGAGCTGGTGTCTCCATGTGGAACCACTGAGTGTTTCCCAGTAGAAAATTAAATGTTCCCTGATAAAAAAAAATTCAAAACAATAATGACCATTGATAATATCCAGAAAACACAAACACAGAGGCTGTGGCAATCTGGGATTGAGTTAGCCAAAACTAAACCGGATATTTCCGGTTTCATGCAGTCATATCCAGACAAAGTGGTGTGGAATTTGTATGCAATAGACCAAGCAAATCATAGTAAAAATGGTTTTGGAGAAAAGCAAACTCTTTTCTTCAGGCAAGTGCATAAAATGTCATGTATACAAACAGAAATATCATGTTTGTTTGCCGCCGTTCCTCTAGATTTCTCCCTAGAATACCCGAGTAGGAAGAACTGGTTTCTGCATGTGGAACCAGTGATTGTTTCCCTGTACAAAATTAAATGCTCCCTGATTAAAAAAAAAAACATTCAAAACAATAATGACCATTGATAATATCCAGAAAACACAAACACAGGGGCTGTGGCAATATCTGGGATTGAGTTAGCCAAAACAAAACCGGATATTTCCGGTTTCATGCAGTCATATCCGGACAAAGTGGTGTGGAATTTGTATGCAATAGACCAAGCAAATCATAGTAAAAATGGTTTTGGAGAAAAGCAAACTCCTTTCTTTAGGCAAGTGCATAAAATGTCATGTATACAAACAGAAATATCATGTTTGTTTGCAGCAGTTCTTCTAGCATTCTCCTAGAAAATACGAATGTGTAGAGCTGGTGTCTCCATGTGGAACCAATTAGAGTTTCCCAGTACAAAATTAAATGTTCCCTGATAAAAAACATTCAAAACAATAAAGTCCTTTGATAATATCCAGAAAACACAAACACAGAGGCTGTCGCAATATCTGGGATTGAGTTAGCCAAAACAAAAGCGGATATTTCCCCTTTCATCCAGTCATATCCGGACAAAGTGGTGTGGAATTTATATGCAATAGACCAAGCAAATCATAGTAAAATGGTTTTGGAGAAAAGCAAAGTCCTTTCTTTAGGCAAGTGCATAAAATGTCATGTATAAACAGAGATATCATGTTTGTTTGCCGCAGTTCCTCTAGTTTTCTCCCTAGAATACACGAATAGGAAAAAATGGTTTCTCCATGTGGAACCAGTGATTGTTTCCCTGTACAAAATTAAATGCTCCCTGATTAAAACGTTCAAAACAATAATGACCATTGATAATATCCAGAAAACACAAACACAGGGCCTTGGCAATATCTGGGATTGAGTTAGCCAAAACAAAACCGGATATTTCCGGTTTCATGCAGTCATATCCAGACAAAGTGGTGTGGAATTTGTATGCAATAGACCAAGCAAATCATAGTAAAAATGGTTTTGGAGAAAAGCAAACTCCTTTCTTTAGGCAAGTGCATAAAATGTCATGTATACAAACAGAAATATCATGTTTGTTTGCCGCAGTTCCTCTAGTTTCTCGCTTAGAAAATACGAATGTGTAGAGCTGGTGTCTCCATGTGGAACCACTGAGTGTTTCCCAGTACAAAATTAAATGCTCCCTGATAAAAATAAATGTTCAAAACAATAATGACCATTGATAATATCCAGAAAACACAAACACAGAGGCTGTGGCAATCTGGGATTGAGTTAGCCAAAACAAAACCGGATATTTCCGGTTTCATGCAGTCATATCCGGACAAAGTGGTGTGGAATTTGTATGCAATAGACCAAGCAAATCATAGTAAAAATGGTTTTGGAGAAAAGCAAACTCCTTTCTTTAGGCAAGTATATAAAATATCATGTATACAAACAGAAATATCATGTTTGTTTGCCGCAGTTCCTCTAGTTTCTTGCTTAGAAAATACGAATGTGTAGAGCTGGTGTCTCCATGTGGAACCAATTAGAGTTTCCCAGTACAAAATTAAATGTTCCCTGATAAAAAAACATTCAAAACAATAAAGTCCTTTGATAATATCCAGAAAACACAAACACAGTGGCTGTCGCAATATTGTGATTAAGTTAGCTAAAACAAAAGCGGATATTTCCGGTTTCATGCAGTCATATCCGGACAAAGTGGTGTGGAATTTGTATGCAATAGACCAAGCAAATCATAGTAAAAATGGTTTTGGAGAAAAGCAAAGTCATTTCATTAGGCAGGTACACAAAATGTCATGTATACAAACAGAAATATCATGTTTGTTTGCTGCAGTTCCTCTAGCATTCTCCGTATAATTTACAAATGTTTAGACCTGGTTTCTCCATGTGGAACCACTGAGGGTTTCCCAGTACAAAATTGAATGTTCCCTGATAAAAAAACATTCAAAACAATAATGACCATTGATAATATCCAGAAAACACAAACACAGAGGGTGTGGCAATCTGGGATTGAGTTAGCCAAAACAAAACCGGATATTTCCGGTTTCATGCGGTCATATCCAGACAAAGTGGTGTGGAATTTGTATGCAATAGACCAAGCAAATCATAGTAAAAATGGTTTTGGAGAAAAGCAAAGTCTTTTCGTTAGGCAAGTGCATAAAATGCCATCTATACAAACAGAAATATCATGTTTGTTTGCCGCAGTTCTTCTAGTTTTCTCCTAGAAAATACGAATGTGTAGAGCTGGTGTCTCCACGTGGAACCAATTAGAGTTTCCCAGTACAAAATTAAATGTTCCCTGATAAAAAACTTTCAAAACAATAAAGTCCTTTGATAATATTCAGAAAACACAAACACAGAGGCTGTTGCAATATCTGTGATGGAGTTAGCCAAAAGAAAACCGGATATTTCCGGTTTCATCCAGTCATACCCGGAAAAAGTGCTGTGGAATTCCTATGCAGTAGACCAAGCAAATCATAGTAAAAATGGTTTTGGAGAAAAGCAAAGTCCTTTCTTTAGGCAAGTGCATAAAATGTCATGTATACAAACAGAAATATCATGTTTGTTTGCCACAGTTCCTCTAGTTTTCTACCTAGAATACTCGAAATGGAAGAACTGGTTTCTGCATGTGGATCCAGTGATTGTTTCCCTGTACAAAATTAAATGCTCGCTGATTAAAAAAAAACGTTCAAAACAATAATGACCATTGATAATATCCAGAAAACACAAACACAGAGGCTGTCGCAATATCTGGGATTGAGTTAGCCAAAAGAAAACCGGATATTTACGGTTACATGCAGTCATATCCGGACAAAGTGGTGTGGAATTTGTATGCAATAGACCAAGCAAATCATAGTAAAAATGGTTTTGGAGAAAAGCAAACTCCTTTCTTCAGGCAAGTGCATAAAATGTCATGTATACAAACAGAAATATCATGTTTGTTTGCCGCCGTTCCTCTAGATTTCTCCCTAGAATACCCGAGTAGGAAGAACTGGTTTCTGCATGTGGAACCAGTGATTGTTTCCCTGTACAAAATTAAATGCTACCTGATTAAAAAAAAAACATTCAAAACAATAATGACCATTGATAATATCCAGAAAACACAAACACAGGGGCTGTGGCAATATCTGGGATTGAGTTAGCCAAAACAAAACCGGATATTTCCGGTTTCATGCAGTCATATCCGGACAAAGTGGTGTGGAATTTGTATGCAATAGACCAAGCAAATCATAGTAAAAATGGTTTTGGAGAAAAGCAAACTCCTTTCTTTAGGCAAGTGCATAAAATGTCATGTATACAAACAGAAATATCATGTTTGTTTGCAGCAGTTCTTCTAGCATTCTCCTAGAAAATACGAATGTGTAGAGCTGGTGTCTCCATGTGGAACCAATTAGAGTTTTCCAGTACAAAATTAAATGTTCCCTGATAAAAAAATTTCAAAACAATAAAGTCCTTTGATAATATCCAGAAAACACAAACACAGAGGCTGTCGCAATATCTGGGATTGAGTTAGCCAAAACAAAAGCGGATATTTCCCCTTTCATCCAGTCATATCCGGACAAAGTGGTGTGGAATTTATATGCAATAGACCAAGCAAATCATAGTAAAATGTTTTTGGAGAAAAGCAAAGTCCTTTCTTTAGGCAAGTGCATAAAATGTCATGTATAAACAGAGATATCATGTTTGTTTGCCGCAGTTCCTCTAGTTTTCTCCCTAGAATACACGAATAGGAAAAACTGGTTTCTCCATGTGGTACCAGTGATTGTTTCCCTGTACAAAATTAAATGCTCCCTGATTAAAACGTTCAAAACAATAATGACCATTGATAATATCCAGAAAACACAAACACAGGGGCTGTGGCAATATCTGGGATTGAGTTAGCCAAAACAAAACCGGATATTTCCGGTTTCATTCAGTCATATCCAGACAAAGTGGTGTGGAATTTGTATGCAATAGACCAAGCAAATCATAGTAAAAATGGTTTTGGAGAAAAGCAAACTCCTTTCTTTAGGCAAGTGCATAAAATGTCATGTATACAAACAGAAATATCATGTTTGTTTGACGCAGTTCCTCTAGTTTCTCGCTTAGAAAATACGAATGTGTAGAGCTGGTGTCTCCATGTGGAACCACTGAGTGTTTCCCAGTACAAAATTAAATGCTCCCTGATAAAAATAAATGTTCAAAACAATAATGACCATTGATAATATCCAGAAAACACAAACACAGAGGCTGTGGCAATCTGGGATTGAGTTAGCCAAAACAAAACCGGATATTTCCGGTTTCATGCAGTCATATCCGGACAAAGTGGTGTGGAATTTGTATGCAATAGACCAAGCAAATCATAGTAAAAATGGTTTTGGAGAAAAGCAAACTCCTTTCTTTAGGCAAGTATATAAAATATCATGTATACAAACAGAAATATCATGTTTGTTTGCCGCAGTTCCTCTAGTTTCTTGCTTAGAAAATACGAATGTGTAGAGCTGGTGTCTCCATGTGGAACCAATTAGAGTTTCCCAGTACAAAATTAAATGTTCCCTGATAAAAAAACATTCAAAACAATAAAGTCCTTTGATAATATCCAGAAAACACAAACACAGTGGCTGTCGCAATATTGTGATTAAGTTAGCTAAAACAAAAGCGGATATTTCCGGTTTCATGCAGTCATATCCGGACAAAGTGGTGTGGAATTTGTATGCAATAGACCAAGCAAATCATAGTAAAAATGGTTTTGGAGAAAAGCAAAGTCATTTCATTAGGCAGGTACACAAAATGTCATGTATACAAACAGAAATATCATGTTTGTTTGCTGCAGTTCCTCTAGCATTCTCCGTATAATTTACAAATGTTTAGAGCTGGTTTCTCCATGTGGAACCAGTGATTGTTTCCCAGTACAAAATTAAATGCCCCCTTATTAAAAAAAACTGCTCAAAACAATAAAGTCCATTGATAATATCCAGAAAACACAAACACAGGGTCTGTGGCAATATCTGGGATTGAGTTACCAAAACAAAACCGGATATTTCCGGTTTCATGCAGTCATATCCGGACAAAGTGGTGTGGAATTTGTATGCAATAGACCAAGCAAATCATAGTAAAAATGGTTTTGGAGAAAAGCAAAGTCTTTTCGTTAGGCAAGTGCATAAAATGCCATCTATACAAACAGAAATATCATGTTTGTTTGCCGCAGTTCTTCTAGCTTTCTCCTAGAAAATAGGAATGTGTAGAGCTGGTGTCTCCATGTGAAAATAATTAGAGTTTCCCAGTACAAAAATAATGCTCCCTGATTAAAAAAAAAATGTTCCAAACAATAATGACCATTGATAATATCCAGAAAACACAAACACAGAGGCTGTCGCAATATCTGTGATTGAGTTAGCCAAAACAAAACCGGATATTTCCGGTTTCATGCAGTCATATCTGGACAAAGTGGTGTGGAATTTGTATGCAATAGACCAAGCAAATCATAGTAAAAATGGTTTTGGAGAAAAGCAAAGTCTTTTCGTTAGGCAAGTGCATAAAATGCCATCTATACAAACAGAAATATCATGTTTGTTTGCCGCAGTTCTTCTAGTTTTCTCCTAGAAAATACGAATGTGTAGAGCTGGTGTCTCCACGTGGAACCAATTAGAGTTTCCCAGTACAAAATTAAATGTTCCCTGATAAAAAACTTTCAAAACAATAAAGTCCTTTGATAATATTCAGAAAAGACAAACAGAGAGGCTGTTGCAATATCTGTGATGGAGTTAGCCAAAACAAAAGCGGATATTTCCCCTTCCATCCAGTCATATCCGGACAAAGTGGTGTGGAATTGCTATGCAATGCACGGAGAAAATCATAGTAAAAATGGTTTTGGAGAAAAGCAAACTCCTTTCTTTAGGCAAGTGCATAAAATGTCATGTATACAAACAGAAATATCATGTTTGTTTGCAGCAGTTCTTCTAGCATTCTCCTAGAAAATACGAATGTGTAGAGCTGGTGTCTCCATGTGGAACCAATTAGAGTTTTCCAGTACAAAATTAAATGTTCCCTGATAAAAAACATTCAAAACAATAAAGTCCTTTGATAATATCCAGAAAACACAAACACAGAGGCTGTCGCAATATCTGGGATTGAGTTAGCCAAAACAAAAGCGGATATTTCCGGTTTCATGCAGTCATATCCGGACAAAGTGGTGTGGAATTTATATGCAATAGACCAAGCAAATCATAGTAAAATGGTTTTGGAGAAAAGCAAAGTCCTTTCTTTAGGCAAGTGCATAAAATGTCATGTATAAACAGAGATATCATGTTTGTTTGCCGCAGTTCCTCTAGTTTTCTCCCTAGAATACACGAATAGGAAAAACTGGTTTCTCCATGTGGAACCAGTGATTGTTTCCCTGTACAAAATTAAATGCTCCATGATAAAGAACATTCAAAACAATAATGACCATTGATAATATCCAGAAAACACAAACACAGGGGCTGTGGCAATATCTGGGATTGAGTTAGCCAAAACAAAACCGGATATTTCCGGTTTCATGCAGTCATATCCAGACAAAGTGGTGTGGAATTTGTATGCAATAGACCAAGCAAATCATAGTAAAAATGGTTTTGGAGAAAAGCAAACTCCTTTCTTTAGGCAAGTACATAAAATATCAGGTATACAAACAGAAATATCATGTTTGTTTGCCGCAGTTCCTCTAGTTTCTCGCTTAGAAAATACGAATGTGTAGAGTTGGTGTCTCCATGTGGAACCACTGAGTGTTTCCCAGTACAAAATTAAATGCTCCCTGATAAAAATAAATGTTCAAAACAATAATGACCATTAATAATATCCAGAAAACACAAACACAGAGGCTGTGGCAATCTGGGATTGAGTTAGCCAAAACAAAACCGGATATTTCCGGTTTCATGCAGTCATATCCGGACAAAGTGGTGTGGAATTTGTATGCAATAGACCAAGCAAATCATAGTAAAAATGGTTTTGGAGAAAAGCAAACTCCTTTCTTTAGGCAAGTACATAAAATATCATGTATACAAACAGAAATATCATGTTTGTTTGCCGCAGTTCCTCTAGTTTCTTGCTTAGAAAATACGAATGTGTAGAGCTGGTGTCTCCATGTGGAACCAATTAGAGTTTCCCAGTACAAAATTAAATGTTCCCTGATAAAAAAACATTCAAAACAATAAAGTCCTTTGATAATATCCAGAAAACACAAACACAGTGGCTGTCGCAATATTGTGATTAAGTTAGCTAAAACAAAAGCGGATATTTCCGGTTTCATGCAGTCATATCCGGACAAAGTGGTGTGGAATTTGTATGCAATAGACCAAGCAAATCATAGTAAAAATGGTTTTGGAGAAAAGCAAGTCATTTCATTAGGCAGGTACACAAAATGTCATGTATACAAACAGAAATATCATGTTTGTTTGCTGCAGTTCCTCTAGCATTCTCCGTATAATTTACAAATGTTTAGAGCTGGTTTCTCCATGTGGAACCACTGAGGGTTTCCCAGTACAAAATTGAATGTTCCCTGATAAAAAAACATTCAAAACAATAATGACCATTGATAATATCCAGAAAACACAAACACAGAGGGTGTGGCAATCTGGGATTGAGTTAGCCAAAACAAAACCGGATATTTCCGGTTTCATGCAGTCATATCCAGACAAAGTGGTGTGGAATTTGTATGCAATAGACCAAGCAAATCATAGTAAAAATGGTTTTGGAGAAAAGCAAACTCCTTTCTTCAGGCAAGTGCATAAAATGTCATGTATACAAACAGAAATATCATGTTTGTTTGCCGCCGTTCCTCTAGATTTCTCCCTAGAATACACGAATAGGAAGAACTGGTTTCTGCATGTGGAACCAGTGATTGTTTCCCTGTACAAAATTAAATGCCCCCTTATTAAAAAAAACTGCTCAAAACAATAAAGTCCATTGATAATATCCAGAAAACACAAACACAGGGGCTGTGGCAATATCTGGGATTGAGTTAGCCAAAACAAAACCGGATATTTCCGGTTTCATGCAGTCATATCCGGACAAAGTGGTGTGGAATTTGTATGCAATAGACCAAGCCAATCATAGTAAAAATGGTTTTGGAGAAAAGCAAAGTCTTTTCGTTAGGCAAGTGCATAAAATGCCATCTATACAAACAGAAATATCATGTTTGTTTGCCGCAGTTCTTCTAGCTTTCTCCTAGAAAATAGGAATGTGTAGAGCTGGTGTCTCCATGTGAAAACAATTAGAGTTTCCCAGTACAAAAATAATGCTCCCTGATTAAAAAAAAAAACGTTCCAAACAATAATGACCATTGATAATATCCAGAAAACACAAACACAGAGGCTGTCGCAATATCTGTGATTGAGTTAGCCAAAACAAAACCGGATATTTCCGGTTTCATGCAGTCATATCTGGACAAAGTGGTGTGGAATTTGTATGCAATAGACCAAGCAAATCATAGTAAAAATGGTTTTGGAGAAAAGCAAAGTCTTTTCGTTAGGCAAGTGCATAAAATGCCATGTATACAAACAGAAATATCATGTTTGTTTGCCGCTGTTCTTCTAGTTTTCTCCTAGAAAATACGAATGTGTAGAGCTGGTGTCTCCACGTGGAACCAATTAGAGTTTCCCAGTACAAAATTAAATGTTCCCTGATAAAAAACTTTCAAAACAATAAAGTCCTTTGATAATATTCAGAAAAGACAAACACAGAGGCTGTTGCAATATCTGTGATGGAGTTAGCCAAAACAAAAGCGGATATTTCCCCTTCCATCCAGTCATATCCGGACAAAGTGGTGTGGAATTGCTATGCAATGCACGGAGAAAATCACAGTAAAAATGGTTTTGGAGAAAAGCAAAGTCCTTTCTTTAGGCAAGTGCATAAAATGTCATGTATACAAAAAGAAATATCATGTTTGTTTGCCACAGTTCCTCTAGTTTTCTACCTAGAATACTCGAAATGGAAGAACTGGTTTCTGCATGTGGATCCAGTGATTGTTTCCCTGTACAAAATTAAATGCTCGCTGATTAAAAAAAAACGTTCAAAACAATAATGACCATTGATAATATCCAGAAAACACAAACACAGAGGCTGTCGCAATATCTGGGATTGAGTTAGCCAAAAGAAAACCGGATATTTCCGGTTACATGCAGTCATATCCGGACAAAGCGGTGTGGAATTTGTATGCAATAGACCAAGCAAATCATAGTAAAAATGGTTTTGGAGAAAAGCAAACTCCTTTCTTTAGGCAAGTGCATAAACTGTCATGTATACAAACAGAAATATCATGTTTGTTTGCCGCAGTTCCTCTAGTTTCTTGCTTAGAAAATACGAATGTATAGAGCTGGTGTCTCCATGTGGAACCACTGAGTGTTTCCCAGTACAAAATTAAATGTTCCCTGATAAAAAAAATTCAAAACAGTAATGACCATTGATAATATCCAGAAAACACAAACACAGAGGCTGTGGCAATCTGGGATTGAGTTAGCCAAAACAAAACCGGATATTTCCGGTTTCATGCAGTCATATCCGGACAAAGTGGTGTGGAATTTGTATGCAATAGACCAAGCAAATCATAGTAAAAATGGTTTTGGAGAAAAGCAAACTCCTTTCTTCAGGCAAGTGCATAAAATGTCATGTATACAAACAGAAATATCATGTTTGTTTGCCGCAGTTCCTCTAGTTTCTCGCTTAGAAAATACGAATGTGTAGAGCTGGTGTCTCCATGTGGAACCACTGAGTGTTTCCCAGTACAAAATTAAATGTTCCCTGATAAAAAAAATTCAAAACAATAATGACCATTGATAATATCCAGAAAACACAAACACAGAGGCTGTGGCAATCTGGGATTGAGTTAGCCAAAACTAAACCGGATATTTCCGGTTTCATGCAGTCATATCCAGACAAAGTGGTGTGGAATTTGTATGCAATAGACCAAGCAAATCATAGTAAAAATGGTTTTGGAGAAAAGCAAACTCCTTTCTTCAGGCAAGTGCATAAAATGTCATGTATACAAACAGAAATATCATGTTTGTTTGCCGCCGTTCCTCTAGATTTCTCCCTAGAATACCCGAGTAGGAAGAACTGGTTTCTGCATGTGGAACCAGTGATTGTTTCCCTGTACAAAATTAAATGCTCCCTGATTAAAAAAAAACATTCAAAACAATAATGACCATTGATAATATCCAGAAAACACAAACACAGGGGCTGTGGCAATATCTGGGATTGAGTTAGCCAAAACAAAACCGGATATTTCCGGTTTCATGCAGTCATATCCGGACAAAGTGGTGTGGAATTTGTATGCAATAGACCAAGCAAATCATAGTAAAAATGGTTTTGGAGAAAAGCAAACTCCTTTCTTTAGGTAAGTGCATAAAATGTCATGTATACAAACAGAAATATCATGTTTGTTTGCAGCAGTTCTTCTAGCATTCTCCTAGAAAATACGAATGTGTAGAGCTGGTGTCTCCATGTGGAACCAATTAGAGTTTTCCAGTACAAAATTAAATGTTCCCTGATAAAAAACTTTCAAAACAATAAAGTCCTTTGATAATATCCAGAAAACACAAACACAGAGGCTGTCGCAATATCTGGGATTGAGTTAGCCAAAACAAAAGCGGATATTTCCCCTTTCATCCAGTCATATCCGGACAAAGTGGTGTGGAATTTATATGCAATAGACCAAGCAAATCATAGTAAAATGGTTTTGGAGAAAAGCAAAGTCCTTTCTTTAGGCAAGTGCATAAAATGTCATGTATACAAACAGAGATATCATGTTTGTTTGCCGCAGTTCCTCTAGTTTTCTCCCTAGAATACACGAATAGGAAAAACTGGTTTCTCCATGTGGAACCAGTGATTGTTTCCCTGTACAAAATTAAATGCTCCCTGATTAAAACGTTCAAAACAATAATGACCATTGATAATATCCAGAAAACACAAACACAGGGGCTGTGGCAATATCTGGGATTGAGTTAGCCAAAACAAAACCGGATATTTCCGGTTTCATGCAGTCATATCCAGACAAAGTGGTGTGGAATTTGTATGCAATAGACCAAGCAAATCATAGTAAAAATGGTTTTGGAGAAAAGCAAACTCCTTTCTTTAGGCAAGTGCATAAAATGTCATGTATACAAACAGAAATATCATGTTTGTTTGCCGCAGTTCCTCTAGTTTCTCGCTTAGAAAATACGAATGTGTAGAGCTGGTGTCTCCATGTGGAACCACTGAGTGTTTCCCAGTACAAAATTAAATGCTCCTTGATAAAAATAAATGTTCAAAACAATAATGACCATTGATAATATCCAGAAAACACAAACACAGAGGGTGTGGCAATCTGGGATTGAGTTAGCCAAAACAAAACCGGATATTTCCGGTTTCATGCAGTCATATCCGGACAAAGTGGTGTGGAATTTGTATGCAATAGACCAAGGAAATCATAGTAAAAATGGTTTTGGAGAAAAGCAAACTCCTTTCTTTAGGCAAGTACATAAAATATCATGTATACAAACAGAAATATCATGTTTGTTTGCCGCAGTTCCTCTAGTTTCTTGCTTAGAAAATACGAATGTGTAGAGCTGGTGTCTCCATGTGGAACCAATTAGAGTTTCCCAGTACAAAATTAAATGTTCCCTGATAAAAAAACATTCAAAACAATAAAGTCCTTTGATAATATCCAGAAAACACAAACACAGTGGCTGTCGCAATATTGTGATTAAGTTAGCCAAAACAAAAGCGGATATTTCCGGTTTCATGCAGTCATTTCCGGACAAAGTGGTGTGGAATTTGTATGCAATAGACCAAGCAAATCATAGTAAAAATGGTTTTGGAGAAAAGCAAAGTCATTTCATTAGGCAGGTACACAAAATGTCATGTATACAAACAGAAATATCATGTTTGTTTGCTGCAGTTCCTCTAGCATTCTCCGTATAATTTACAAATGTTTAGAGCTGGTTCCTCCATGTGGAACCACTGAGGGTTTCCCAGTACAAAATTGAATGTTCCCTGATAAAAAAAATTCAAAACAATAATGACCATTGATAATATCCAGAAAACACAAACACAGAGGGTGTGGCAATCTGGGATTGAGTTAGCCAAAACAAAACCGGATATTTCCGGTTTCATGCAGTCATATCCAGACAAAGTGGTGTGGAATTTGTATGCAATAGACCAAGCAAATCATAGTAAAAATGGTTTTGGAGAAAAGCAAACTCCTTTCTTCAGGCAAGTGCATAAAATGTCATGTATACAAACAGAAATATCATGTTTGTTTGCCGCCGTTCCTCTAGATTTCTCCCTAGAATACACGAATAGGAAGAACTGGTTTCTGCATGTGGAACCAGTGATTGTTTCCCTGTACAAAATTAAATGCTCCCTGATTAAAAAAAAGCATTCAAAACAATAATGACCATTGATAATATCCAGAAAACACAAACACAGGGGCTGTGGCAATATCTGGGATTGAGTTAGCCAAAACAAAAGCGGATATTTCCCCTTTCATCCAGTCATATCCGAACAAAGTGGTGTGGAATTTGTATGCAATAGACCAAGCAAATCATAGTAAAAATGGTTTTGGAGAAAAGCAAACTCCTTTCTTTAGGCAAGTGCATAAAA
The DNA here is from genome assembly GCF_033115175.1 of Lepus europaeus. Lineage (NCBI taxonomy): Eukaryota > Metazoa > Chordata > Mammalia > Lagomorpha > Leporidae > Lepus > Lepus europaeus. The sequence continues at coordinate 37,638,443 of NC_084847.1, read as the reverse complement.
TGTCATGTATACAAACAGAAATATCATGTTTGTTTGCCGCAGTTCCTCTAGTTTCTTGCTTAGAAAATACGAATTTGTAGAGCTGGTGTCTCCATGTGGAACCAATTAGAGTTTCCCAGTACAAAATTAAATGTTCCCTGATAAAAAACATTCAAAACAATAAAGTCCTTTGATAATATCCAGAAAACACAAACACAGTGGCTGTCGCAATATTGTGATTAAGATAGCCAAAACAAAAGCGGATATTTCCGGTTTCATGCAGTCATATCCGGACAAAGTGGTGTGGAATTTGTATGCAATAGACCAAGCAAATCATAGTAAAAATGGTTTTGGAGAAAAGCAAAGTCATTTCATTAGGCAGGTACACAAAATGTCATGTATACAAACAGAAATATCATGTTTGTTTGTTGCAGTTCCTCTAGCATTCTCCGTATAATTTACAAATGTTTAGAGCTGGTTTCTCCATGTGGAACCACTGAGGGTTTCCCAGTACAAAATTGAATGTTCCCTGATAAAAAAAACATTCAAAACAATAATGACCATTGATAATATCCAGAAAACACAAACACAGAGGGTGTGGCAATCTGGGATTGAGTTAGCCAAAACAAAACCGGATATTTCCGGTTTCATGCAGTCATATCCAGACAAAGTGGTGTGGAATTTGTATGCAATAGACCAAGCAAATCATAGTAAAAATGGTTTTGGAGAAAAGCAAACTCCTTTCTTCAGGCAAGTGCATAAAATGTCATGTATACAAACAGAAATATCATGTTTGTTTGCCGCCGTTCCTCTAGATTTCTCCCTAGAATACACGAATAGGAAGAACTGGTTTCTGCATGTGGAACCAGTGATTGTTTCCCTGTAGAAAATTAAATGCTCCCTGATTAAAAAAAAGCATTCAAAACAATAATGACCATTGATAATATCCAGAAAGCACAAACACAGGGGCTGCGGCAATATCTGGGATTGAGTTAGCCAAAACAAAACCGGATATTTCCGGTTTCATGCAGTCATATCCGGAGAAAGTGGTGTGGAATTTGTATGCAATTGACCAAGTAAATCATAGTAAAAATGGTTTTGGAGAAAAGCAAACTCCTTTCTTTAGGCAAGTGCATAAAATGTCATGTATACAAACAGAAATATCATGTTTGTTTGCAGCAGTTCTTCTTGCTTTCTCCTAGAAAATACGAATGTGTAGAGGTGGTGTCTCCATGTGGAACCAATTAGAGATTCCCAGTACAAAATTAAATGTTCCCTGATAAAAAACATTCAAAACAATAAAGTCCTTTGATAATATCCAGAAAACACAAACACAGAGGCTGTCGCAATATCTGGGATTGAGTTAGCCAAAACAAAAGCGGATATTTCCCCTTTCATCCAGTCATATCCGGACAAAGTGGTGTGGAATTTGTATGCAATAGACCAAGCAAATCATAGTAAAATGGTTTTGGAGAAAAGCAAAGTCCTTTCTTTAGGCAAGTGCATAAAATATCATGTATACAAACAGAGATATCATGTTTGTTTGCCGCAGTTCCTCTAGTTTTCTCCCTAGAATACACGAATAGGAAAAACTGGTTTCTCCATGTGGAACCAGTGATTGTTTCCCTGTACAAAATTAAATGCTCCCTGATTAAAACGTTCAAAACAATAATGACCATTGATAATATCCAGAAAACACAAACACAGGGGGTGTGGCAATATCTGGGATTGAGTTAGCCAAAACAAAACCGGATATTTCCAGTTTCATGCAGTCATATCCGGACAAAGTGGTGTGGAATTTGTATGCAATAGACCAAGCCAATCATAGTAAAAATGGTTTTGGAGAAAAGCAAAGTCTTTTCGTTAGGCAAGTGCATAAAATGCCATCTATACAAACAGAAATATCATGTTTGTTTGCCGCAGTTCTTCTAGCTTTCTCCTAGAAAATAGGAATGTGTAGAGCTGGTGTCTCCATGTGAAAACAATTAGAGTTTCCCAGTACAAAATTAAATGCTCCCTGATTAAAAAAAAAAAACGTTCCAAACAATAATGACCATTGATAATATCCAGAAAACACAAACACAGAGGCTGTCGCAATATCTGTGATTGAGTTAGCCAAAACAAAACCAGATATTTCCGGTTTCATGCAGTCATATCTGGACAAAGTGGTGTGGAATTTGTATGCAATAGACCAAGCAAATCATAGTAAAAATGGTTTTGGAGAAAAGCAAAGTCTTTTCGTTAGGCAAGTGCATAAAATGCCATCTATACAAACAGAAATATCATGTTTGTTTGCCGCAGTTCTTCTAGTTTTCTCCTAGAAAATATGAATGTGTAGAGCTGGTGTCTCCACGTGGAACCAATTAGAGTTTCCCAGTACAAAATTAAATGTTCTTTGATAAAAAACTTTCAAAACAATAAAGTCCTTTGATAATATTCCGAAAACACAAACACAGAGGCTGTTGCAATATCTGTGATGGAGTTAGCCAAAACAAAAGCGGATATTTCCCCTTTCATCCAGTCATATCCGGACAAAGTGGTGTGGAATTGCTATGCAATGCACGGAGAAAATCATAGTAAAAATGGTTTTGGAGAAAAGCAAAGTCCTTTCTTTAGGCAAGTGCATAAAATGTCATGTATACAAACAGAAATATCATGTTTGTTTGCCACAGTTCCTCTAGTTTTCTACCTAGAATACTCGAAATGGAAGAACTGGTTTCTGCATGTGGATCCAGTGATTATTTCCCTGTACAAAATTAAATGCTCGCTGATTAAAAAAAATGTTCAAAACAATAATGACCATTGATAATATCCAGAAAACACAAACACAGAGGCTGTTGCAATATCTGGGATTGAGTTAGCCAAAAGAAAACCGGATATTTCCGGTTACATGCAGTCATATCCGGACAAAGTGGTGTGGAATTTGTATGCAATAGACCAAGCAAATCATAGTAAAAATGGTTTTGGAGAAAAGCAAACTCCTTTCTTTAGGCAAGTGCATAAAATGTCATGTATACAAACAGAAATATCATGTTTGTTTGCCGCAGTTCCTCTAGTTTTCTCCCTAGAATACACGAATAGGAAGAACTGGTTTCTGCATGTGGAACCAGTGATTGTTTCCCTGTACAAAATTAAATGCTCAATGATTAAAATAAACGTTCCAAACAATAATGACCATTGATAATATCCAGAAAACACAAACACACGTGCTGTGGCAATATCTGGGATTGAGTTAGCCAAAAGACAACCGGATATTTCCTGTTTCATGCAGTCATATCCGGACAAAGTGGTGTGGAATTTGTATGCAACAGACCAAGCAAATCATAGTAAAAATGGTTTTGGAGAAAAGCAAAGTCTTTGCGTTGGACAAGTGCATAAAATGTCATGTATACAAACAGAAATATCATTTTTTTGCTGCAGTTCTTCTAGCTTTCTCCTAGAAAATACGAATGTGTAGAGCTGGTGTCTCCATGTGGAACCAATTGGAGTTTCCCAGTAGAAAATTAAATGTTCCCTGATAAAAAAAATGGTTCAAAACAATAAAGTCCTTTGATAATATCCAGAAAACCCAAACACAGGGGCTGTGGCAATATCTGGGATTGAGTTAGCCAAAAGAAAACCAGATATTTCCGGTTTCATCCAGTCATATCCAGACAAAGTGGTGTGGAATTCCTATGCAATGGACCGAGAAAATCATAGTAAAAATGGTTTTGGAGAAAAGCAAAGTCCTTTCTTTAGGCAAGTGCATAAAATGTCATGTATACAAACAGAGATATCATGTTTGTTTGCCGCAGTTCCTCTAGTTTTCGCCCCAGAATACACGAATAGGAAGAACTGGTTTCTCCATGTGGAACTACTGATTGTTTCCCTGTACAAAATTAAATGCTCCCTGATTAAAAAAAAACGTTCAAAACAATAATGACCATTGATAATATCCAGAAAACACAAACACAGGGGCTGCGGCAATATCTGGGATTGAGTTAGCCAAAACAAAACCGGATATTTCCGGTTTCATGCAATCATATCCGGACAAAGCGGTGTGGAATTTGTATGAAATAGACCAAGCAAATCATAGTAAAAATGGTTTTGGAGAAAAGCAAACTCCTTTCTTTAGGCAAGTGCATAAAATGTCATGTATACAAACAGAAATATCATGTTTGTTTGCCGCCGTTCCTCTAGATTTCTCCCTAGAATACACGAATAGGAAGAACTGGTTTCTGCATGTGGAACCAGTGATTGTTTCCCTGTACAAAATTAAATGCTCCCTGATTAAAAAAAAACATTCAAAACAATAATGACCATTGATAATATCCAGAAAACACAAACACAGGGGCTGTGGCAATATCTGGGATTGCGTTAGCCAAAACAAAACCGGATATTTCTGGTTTCATGCAGGCATACCCGGACAAAGTGGTGTGGAATTTCTATGCAATAGACCAAGCAAATCATAGTAAAAATGGTTTTGGAGAAAAGCAAACTCCTTTCTTCAGGCAAGTGCATAAAATGACATGTATACAAACAGAAATATCATGTTTGTTTGCCGCCGTTCCTCTAGATTTCTCCTTAGAATACCTGAGTAGGAAGAACTGGTTTCTACATGTGGAACCAGTGATTCTTTCCCTGTACAAAATTAAATGCTCCCTGATTAAAAAAAAAACATTCAAAACAATAATGACCATTGATAATATCCAGAAAACACAAACACAGGGGCTGTGGCAATATCTGGGATTGAGTTAGCCAAAACAAAACCGGATATTTCCGGTTTCATGCAGTCATATCCGGACAAAGTGGTGTGGAATTTGTATGCAATAGACCAAGCAAATCATAGTAAAAATGGTTTTGGAGAAAAGCAAACTCCTTTCTTTAGGCAAGTGCATAAAATGTCATGTATACAAACAGAAATATCATGTTTGTTTGCAGCAGTTCTTCTAGCATTCTCCTAGAAAATACGAATGTGTAGAGCTGGTGTCTCCATGTGGAACCAATTAGAGTTTCCCAGTACAAAATTAAATGTTCCCTGATAAAAAACATTCAAAACAATAAAGTCCTTTGATAATATCCAGAAAACACAAACACAGAAGCTGTCGCAATATCTGGGATTGAGTTAGCCAAAACAAAAGCGGATATTTCCCCTTTCATCCAGTCATATCCGGACAAAGTGGTGTGGAATTTATATGCAATAGACCAAGCAAATCATAGTAAAATGGTTTTGGAGAAAAGCAAAGTCCTTTCTTTAGGCAAGTGCATAAAATGTCATGTATACAAACAGAAATATCATGTTTGTTTGCCGCAGTTCCTCTAGTTTTCTCCTAGAAAATACGAATGTGTAGAGCTGGTGTCTCCACGTGGAACCAATTAGAGTTTCCCAGTACAAAATTAAATGTTCCCTGATAAAAAACTTTCAAAACAATAAAGTCCTTTGATAATATTCAGAAAACACAAACACAGAGGCTGTTGCAATATCTGTGATGGAGTTAGCCAAAACAAAAGCGGATATTTCCCCTTTCATCCAGTCATATCCGGACAAAGTGGTGTGGAATTGCTATGCAATGCACGGAGAAAATCATAGTAAAAATGGTTTTGGAGAAAAGCAAAGTCCTTTCTTTAGGCAAGTGCATAAAATGTCATGTATACAAACAGAAATATCATGTTTGTTTGCCACAGTTCCTCTAGTTTTCTACCTAGAATACTCGAAATGGAAGAACTGGTTTCTGCATGTGGATCCAGTGATTGTTTCCCTGTACAAAATTAAATGCTCGCTGATTAAAAAAAAACGTTCAAAACAATAATGACCATTGATAATATCCAGAAAACACAAACACAGAGGCTGTCGCAATATCTGGGATTGAGTTAGCCAAAAGAAAACCGGAGATTTCCGGTTACATGCAGTCATATCCGGACAAAGTGGTGTGGAATTTGTATGCAATAGACCAAGCAAATCATAGTAAAAATGGTTTTGGAGAAAAGCAAACTCCTTTCTTTAGGCAAGTGCATAAAATGTCATGTATACAAACAGAAATATCATGTTTGTTTGCCGCAGTTCCTCTAGTTTCTTGCTTAGAAAATACGAATGTGTAGAGCTGGTGTCTCCATGTGGAACCACTGAGTGTTTCCCAGTACAAAATTAAATGTTCCCTGATAAAAAAAATTCAAAACAATAATGACCATTGATAATATCCAGAAAACACAAACACAGAGGCTGTGGCAATCTGGGATTGAGTTAGCCAAAACAAAACCGGATATTTCCGGTTTCATGCAGTCATATCCGGACAAAGTGGTGTGGAATTTGTATGCAATAGACCAAGCAAATCATAGTAAAAATGGTTTTGGAGAAAAGCAAACTCCTTTCTTCAGGCAAGTGCATAAAATGTCATGTATACAAACAGAAATATCATGTTTGTTTGCCGCAGTTCCTCTAGTTTCTCGCTTAGAAAATACGAATGTGTAGAGCTGGTGTCTCCATGTGGAACCACTGAGTGTTTCCCAGTACAAAATTAAATGTTCCCTGATAAAAAAAATTCAAAACAGTAATGACCATTGATAATATCCAGAAAACACAAACACAGAGGCTGTGGCAATCTGGGATTGAGTTAGCCAAAACTAAACCGGATATTTCCGGTTTCATGCAGTCATATCCAGACAAAGTGGTGTGGAATTTGTATGCAATAGACCAAGCAAATCATAGTAAAAATGGTTTTGGAGAAAAGCAAACTCCTTTCTTCAGGCAAGTGCATAAAATGTCATGTATACAAACAGAAATATCATGTTTGTTTGCCGCCGTTCCTCTAGATTTCTCCCTAGAATACCCGAGTAGGAAGAACTGGTTTCTGCATGTGGAACCAGTGATTGTTTCCCTGTACAAAATTAAATGCTCCCTGATTAAAAAAAAACATTCAAAACAATAATGACCATTGATAATATCCAGAAAACACAAACACAGGGGCTGTGGCAATATCTGGGATTGAGTTAGCCAAAACAAAAGCGGATATTTCCCCTTTCATCCAGTCATATCCGGACAAAGTGGTGTGGAATTTGTATGCAATAGACCAAGCAAATCATAGTAAAAATGGTTTTGGAGAAAAGCAAACTCCTTTCTTTAGGCAAGTGCATAAAATGTCATGTATACAAACAGAAATATCATGTTTGTTTGCCGCAGTTCCTCTAGTTTCTTGCTTAGAAAATACGAATGTGTAGAGCTGGTGTCTCCAAGTGGAACCACTGAGTGTTTCCCAGTACAAAATTAAATGTTCCCTGATAAAAAAAATTCAAAACAGTAAAGACCATTGATAATATCCAGAAAACACAAACACAGAGGCTGTGGCAATCTGGGATTGAGTTAGCCAAAACAAAACCGGATATTTCCGGTTTCATGCAGTCATATCCGGACAAAGTGGTGTGGAATTTGTATGCAATAGACCAAGCAAATCTTAGTAAAAATGGTTTTGGAGAAAAGCAAACTCCTTTCTTTAGGCAAGTGCATAAAATGTCATGTATACAAACAGAAATATCATGTTTGTTTGCCGCCGTTCCTCTAGATTTCTCCCTAGAATACACGAATAGGAAGAACTGGTTTCTGCATGTGGAACCAGTGATTGTTTCCCTGTACAAAATTAAATGCTCCCTGATTAAAAAAAAACATTCAAAACAATAATGACCATTGATAATATCCAGAAAACACAAACACAGGGGCTGTGGCAATATCTGGGATTGAGTTAGCCAAAACAAAACCGGATATTTCCGGTTTCATGCAGTCATATCCGGACAAAGTGGTGTGGAATTTGTATGCAATAGACCAAGCAAATCATAGTAAAAATGGTTTTGGAGAAAAGCAAACTCCTTTCTTTAGGCAAGTGCATAAAATGTCATGTATACAAACAGAAATATCATGTTTGTTTGCCGCAGTTCCTCTAGTTTCTTGCTTAGAAAATACGAATGTGTAGAGCTGGTGTCTCCATGTGGAACCACTGAGTGTTTCCCAGTACAAAATTAAATGTTCCCTGATAAAAAAAATTCAAAACAGTAATGACCATTGATAATATCCAGAAAACACAAACACAGTGGCTGTGGCAATCTGGGATTGAGTTAGCCAAAACAAAACCGGATATTTCCGGTTTCATGCAGTCATATCCGGACAAAGTGGTGTGGAATTTGTATGCAATAGACCAAGCAAATCATAGTAAAAATGGTTTTGGAGAAAAGCAAACTCCTTTCTTCAGGCAAGTGCATAAAATGTCATGTATACAAACAGAAATATCATGTTTGTTTGCCGCAGTTCCTCTGGTTTCTCGCTTAGAAAATACGAATGTGTAGAGCTGGTGTCTCCATGTGGAACCACTGAGTGTTTCCCACTACAAAATTAAATGTTCCCTGATAAAAAAAATTCAAAACAGTAATGACCATTGATAATATCCAGAAAACACAAACACAGAGGCTGTGGCAATCTGGGATTGAGTTAGCCAAAACTAAACCGGATATTTCCGGTTTCATGCAGTCATATCCAGACAAAGTGGTGTGGAATTTGTATGCAATAGACCAAGCAAATCATAGTAAAAATGGTTTTGGAGAAAAGCAAACTCCTTTCTTCAGGCAAGTGCATAAAATGTCATGTATACAAACAGAAATATCATGTTTGTTTGCCGCCGTTCCTCTAGATTTCTCCCTAGAATACCCGAGTAGGAAGAACTGGTTTCTGCATGTGGAACCAGTGATTGTTTCCCTGTACAAAATTAAATGCTCCCTGATTAAAAAAAAAAACATTCAAAACAATAATGACCATTGATAATATCCAGAAAACACAAACACAGGGGCTGTGGCAATATCTGGGATTGAGTTAGCCAAAACAAAACCGGATATTTCCGGTTTCATGCAGTCATATCCGGACAAAGTGGTGTGGAATTTGTATGCAATAGACCAAGCAAATCATAGTAAAAATGGTTTTGGAGAAAAGCAAACTCCTTTCTTTAGGCAAGTGCATAAAATGTCATGTATACAAACAGAAATATCATGTTTGTTTGCAGCAGTTCTTCTAGCATTCTCCTAGAAAATACGAATGTGTAGAGCTGGTGTCTCCATGTGGAACCAATTAGAGTTTCCCAGTACAAAATTAAATGTTCCCTGATAAAAAACATTCAAAACAATAAAGTCCTTTGATAATATCCAGAAAACACAAACACAGAGGCTGTCGCAATATCTGGGATTGAGTTAGCCAAAACAAAAGCGGATATTTCCCCTTTCATCCAGTCATATCCGGACAAAGTGGTGTGGAATTTATATGCAATAGACCAAGCAAATCATAGTAAAATGGTTTTGGAGAAAAGCAAAGTCCTTTCTTTAGGCAAGTGCATAAAATGTCATGTATAAACAGAGATATCATGTTTGTTTGCCGCAGTTCCTCTAGTTTTCTCCCTAGAATACACGAATAGGAAAAAATGGTTTCTCCATGTGGAACCAGTGATTGTTTCCCTGTACAAAATTAAATGCTCCCTGATTAAAACGTTCAAAACAATAATGACCATTGATAATATCCAGAAAACACAAACACAGGGGCTGTGGCAATATCTGGGATTGAGTTAGCCAAAACAAAACCGGATATTTCCGGTTTCATGCAGCGATATCCGGATAAAGTGGTGTGGAATTCCTATGCAATGGACCGAGAAAATCATAGTAAAAATTCCTTTGAAGAAAAGCAAAGTCCTTTCTTTAGGTAAGTGCATAAAATGTCATGTATACAAACAGAAATATCATGTTTGTTTGCAGCAGTTCCTCTAGTTTTCTCCTAGAAAATACGAATGTGTGGAGCTGGTGTCTCCATGTGGAACCAATTAGAGTTTCCCAGTACAAAATTAAATGTTCCCTGACAAAAAACATTCAAAACAATAAAGTCCTTTGATAATAACAAGAAAACACAAACACAGAGGCTGTCGCAATATCTGTGATTGAGTTAGCCAAAACAAAAGCAGATATTTCCCCTTTCATCCAGTCATATCCGGACAAAGTGGTGTGGAATTCGTATGCAATTGACTGAGAGAATTACAGTAAAAATGGTTTTGGAGAAAAGCAAAGTCATTTCATTAGGCAGGTGCATAAAATGTCATGTATACAAACAGAAATATCATGTTTGTTTGCTGCAGTTCCTCTAGCATTCTCCGTGGAAAATACAAATGTTTAGAGCTGGTTTCTCCATGTGGAACCACTGAGAATTTCACAGTACAAAATTAAATGTTCCCTGATAAAAAAAAGTTTCAAAAGAATAAAGTCCTTTGATAATATCCAGAAAACACAAACACAGTGGCTGTGGCAATATCTGGGATTGAGTTAGCCAAAAGAAAACCGGATATTTCCGGTTTCATCCAGTCATACCCGGAAAAAGTGCTGTGGAATTCCTATGCAGTAGACCAAGCAAATCATAGTAAAAATGGTTTTGGAGAAAAGCAAAGTCCTTTCTTTAGGCAAGTGCATAAAATGTCATGTATACAAACAGAAATATCATGTTTGCTTGCCGCAGTTCCTCTAGTTTTCTCCCTAGAATACACAAATAGGAAGAACTGGTTTCTGCATGTGGAACCAGTGATTGTTTCCCAGTACAAAATTAAATGCCCCCTTATTAAAAAAAACTGCTCAAAACAATAAAGTCCATTGATAATATCCAGAAAACACAAACACAGGGTCTGTGGCAATATCTGGGATTGAGTTAGCCAAAACAAAACCGGATATTTCCGGTTTCATGCAGTCATATCCGGACAAAGTGGTGTGGAATTTGTATGCAATAGACCAAGCCAATCATAGTAAAAATGGTTTTGGAGAAAAGCAAAGTCTTTTCGTTAGGCAAGTGCATAAAATGCCATCTATACAAACAGAAATATCATGTTTGTTTGCCGCAGTTCTTCTAGCTTTCTCCTAGAAAATAGGAATGTGTAGAGCTGGTGTCTCCATGTGAAAACAATTAGAGTTTCCCAGTACAAAATTAAATGCTCCCTGATTAAAAAAAACGTTCCAAACAATAATGACCATTGATAATATCTAGAAAACACAAACACAGAGGCTGTCGCAATATCTGTGATTGAGTTAGCCAAAACAAAACCGGATATTTCCGGTTTCATGCAGTCATATCTGGACAAAGTGGTGTGGAATTTGTATGCAATAGACCAAGCAAATCATAGTAAAAATGGTTTTGGAGAAAAGCAAAGTCTTTTCGTTAGGCTAGTGCATAAAATGCCATCTATACAAACAGAAATATCATGTTTGTTTGCCGCAGTTCTTCTAGTTTTCTCCTAGAAAATACGAATGTGTAGAGCTGGTGTCTCCACGTGGAACCAATTAGAGTTTCCCAGTACAAAATTAAATGTTCCCTGATAAAAAACTTTCAAAACAATAAAGTCCTTTGATAATATTCAGAAATCACAAACACAGAGGCTGTTGCAATATCTGTGATGGAGTTAGCCAAAACAAAAGCGGATATTTCCCCTTCCATCCAGTCATATCCGGACAAAGTGGTGTGGAATTGCTATGCAATGCACGGAGAAAATCATAGTAAAAATGGTTTTGGAGAAAAGCAAAGTCCTTTCTTTAGGCAAGTGCATAAAATGTCATGTATACAAACAGAAATATCATGTTTGTTTGCCACAGTTCCTCTAGTTTTCTACCTAGAATACTCGAAATGGAAGAACTGGTTTCTGCATGTGGATCCAGTGATTGTTTCCCTGTACAAAATTAAATGCTCGCTGATTAAAAAAAAACGTTCAAAACAATAATGACCATTGATAATATCCAGAAAACACAAACACAGAGGCTGTCGCAATATCTGGGATTGAGTTAGCCAAAAGAAAACCGGATATTTCCGGTTACATGCAGTCATATCCGGACAAAGTGGTGTGGAATTTGTATGCAATAGACCAAGCAAATCATAGTAAAAATGGTTTTGGAGAAAAGCAAACTCCTTTCTTTAGGCAAGTGCATAAAATGTCATGTATACAAACAGAAATATCATGTTTGTTTGCCGCAGTTCCTCTAGTTTCTTGCTTAGAAAATACGAATGTGTAGAGCTGGTGTCTCCATGTGGAACCACTGAGTGTTTCCCAGTACAAAATTAAATGTTCCCTGATAAAAAAAATTCAAAACAGTAATGACCATTGATAATATCCAGAAAACACAAACACAGAGGCTGTGGCAATCTGGGATTGAGTTAGCCAAAACAAAACCGGATATTTCCGGTTTCATGCAGTCATATCCGGACAAAGTGGTGTGGAATTTGTATGCAATAGACCAAGCCAATCATATTAAAAATGGTTTTGGAGAAAAGCAAACTCCTTTCTTCAGGCAAGTGCATAAAATGTCATGTATACAAACAGAAATATCATGTTTGTTTGCCGCAGTTCCTCTAGTTTCTCGCTTAGAAAATACGAATGTGTAGAGCTGGTGTCTCCATGTGGAACCACTGAGTGTTTCCCAGTAGAAAATTAAATGTTCCCTGATAAAAAAAAATTCAAAACAATAATGACCATTGATAATATCCAGAAAACACAAACACAGAGGCTGTGGCAATCTGGGATTGAGTTAGCCAAAACTAAACCGGATATTTCCGGTTTCATGCAGTCATATCCAGACAAAGTGGTGTGGAATTTGTATGCAATAGACCAAGCAAATCATAGTAAAAATGGTTTTGGAGAAAAGCAAACTCCTTTCTTCAGGCAAGTGCATAAAATGTCATGTATACAAACAGAAATATCATGTTTGTTTGCCGCCGTTCCTCTAGATTTCTCCCTAGAATACCCGAGTAGGAAGAACTGGTTTCTGCATGTGGAACCAGTGATTGTTTCCCTGTACAAAATTAAATGCTCCCTGATTAAAAAAAAAAACATTCAAAACAATAATGACCATTGATAATATCCAGAAAACACAAACACAGGGGCTGTGGCAATATCTGGGATTGAGTTAGCCAAAACAAAACCGGATATTTCCGGTTTCATGCAGTCATATCCGGACAAAGTGGTGTGGAATTTGTATGCAATAGACCAAGCAAATCATAGTAAAAATGGTTTTGGAGAAAAGCAAACTCCTTTCTTTAGGCAAGTGCATAAAATGTCATGTATACAAACAGAAATATCATGTTTGTTTGCAGCAGTTCTTCTAGCATTCTCCTAGAAAATACGAATGTGTAGAGCTGGTGTCTCCATGTGGAACCAATTAGAGTTTCCCAGTACAAAATTAAATGTTCCCTGATAAAAAACATTCAAAACAATAAAGTCCTTTGATAATATCCAGAAAACACAAACACAGAGGCTGTCGCAATATCTGGGATTGAGTTAGCCAAAACAAAAGCGGATATTTCCCCTTTCATCAAGTCATATCCGGACAAAGTGGTGTGGAATTTATATGCAATAGACCAAGCAAATCATAGTAAAATGGTTTTGGAGAAAAGCAAAGTCCTTTCTTTAGGCAAGTGCATAAAATGTCATGTATAAACAGAGATATCATGTTTGTTTGCCGCAGTTCCTCTAGTTTTCTCCCTAGAATACACGAATAGGAAAAAATGGTTTCTCCATGTGGAACCAGTGATTGTTTCCCTGTACAAAATTAAATGCTCCCTGATTAAAACGTTCAAAACAATAATGACCATTGATAATATCCAGAAAACACAAACACAGGGCCTTGGCAATATCTGGGATTGAGTTAGCCAAAACAAAACCGGATATTTCCGGTTTCATGCAGTCATATCCAGACAAAGTGGTGTGGAATTTGTATGCAATAGACCAAGCAAATCATAGTAAAAATGGTTTTGGAGAAAAGCAAACTCCTTTCTTTAGGCAAGTGCATAAAATGTCATGTATACAAACAGAAATATCATGTTTGTTTGCCGCAGTTCCTCTAGTTTCTCGCTTAGAAAATACGAATGTGTAGAGCTGGTGTCTCCATGTGGAACCACTGAGTGTTTCCCAGTACAAAATTAAATGCTCCCTGATAAAAATAAATGTTCAAAACAATAATGACCATTGATAATATCCAGAAAACACAAACACAGAGGCTGTGGCAATCTGGGATTGAGTTAGCCAAAACAAAACCGGATATTTCCGGTTTCATGCAGTCATATCCGGACAAAGTGGTGTGGAATTTGTATGCAATAGACCAAGCAAATCATAGTAAAAATGGTTTTGGAGAAAAGCAAACTCCTTTCTTTAGGCAAGTATATAAAATATCATGTATACAAACAGAAATATCATGTTTGTTTGCCGCAGTTCCTCTAGTTTCTTGCTTAGAAAATACGAATGTGTAGAGCTGGTGTCTCCATGTGGAACCAATTAGAGTTTCCCAGTACAAAATTAAATGTTCCCTGATAAAAAAACATTCAAAACAATAAAGTCCTTTGATAATATCCAGAAAACACAAACACAGTGGCTGTCGCAATATTGTGATTAAGTTAGCTAAAACAAAAGCGGATATTTCCGGTTTCATGCAGTCATATCCGGACAAAGTGGTGTGGAATTTGTATGCAATAGACCAAGCAAATCATAGTAAAAATGGTTTTGGAGAAAAGCAAAGTCATTTCATTAGGCAGGTACACAAAATGTCATGTATACAAACAGAAATATCATGTTTGTTTGCTGCAGTTCCTCTAGCATTCTCCGTATAATTTACAAATGTTTAGACCTGGTTTCTCCATGTGGAACCACTGAGGGTTTCCCAGTACAAAATTGAATGTTCCCTGATAAAAAAACATTCAAAACAATAATGACCATTGATAATATCCAGAAAACACAAACACAGAGGGTGTGGCAATCTGGGATTGAGTTAGCCAAAACAAAACCGGATATTTCCGGTTTCATGCGGTCATATCCAGACAAAGTGGTGTGGAATTTGTATGCAATAGACCAAGCAAATCATAGTAAAAATGGTTTTGGAGAAAAGCAAAGTCTTTTCGTTAGGCAAGTGCATAAAATGCCATCTATACAAACAGAAATATCATGTTTGTTTGCCGCAGTTCTTCTAGTTTTCTCCTAGAAAATACGAATGTGTAGAGCTGGTGTCTCCACGTGGAACCAATTAGAGTTTCCCAGTACAAAATTAAATGTTCCCTGATAAAAAACTTTCAAAACAATAAAGTCCTTTGATAATATTCAGAAAACACAAACACAGAGGCTGTTGCAATATCTGTGATGGAGTTAGCCAAAAGAAAACCGGATATTTCCGGTTTCATCCAGTCATACCCGGAAAAAGTGCTGTGGAATTCCTATGCAGTAGACCAAGCAAATCATAGTAAAAATGGTTTTGGAGAAAAGCAAAGTCCTTTCTTTAGGCAAGTGCATAAAATGTCATGTATACAAACAGAAATATCATGTTTGTTTGCCACAGTTCCTCTAGTTTTCTACCTAGAATACTCGAAATGGAAGAACTGGTTTCTGCATGTGGATCCAGTGATTGTTTCCCTGTACAAAATTAAATGCTCGCTGATTAAAAAAAAACGTTCAAAACAATAATGACCATTGATAATATCCAGAAAACACAAACACAGAGGCTGTCGCAATATCTGGGATTGAGTTAGCCAAAAGAAAACCGGATATTTACGGTTACATGCAGTCATATCCGGACAAAGTGGTGTGGAATTTGTATGCAATAGACCAAGCAAATCATAGTAAAAATGGTTTTGGAGAAAAGCAAACTCCTTTCTTCAGGCAAGTGCATAAAATGTCATGTATACAAACAGAAATATCATGTTTGTTTGCCGCCGTTCCTCTAGATTTCTCCCTAGAATACCCGAGTAGGAAGAACTGGTTTCTGCATGTGGAACCAGTGATTGTTTCCCTGTACAAAATTAAATGCTCCCTGATTAAAAAAAAAAACATTCAAAACAATAATGACCATTGATAATATCCAGAAAACACAAACACAGGGGCTGTGGCAATATCTGGGATTGAGTTAGCCAAAACAAAACCGGATATTTCCGGTTTCATGCAGTCATATCCGGACAAAGTGGTGTGGAATTTGTATGCAATAGACCAAGCAAATCATAGTAAAAATGGTTTTGGAGAAAAGCAAACTCCTTTCTTTAGGCAAGTGCATAAAATGTCATGTATACAAACAGAAATATCATGTTTGTTTGCAGCAGTTCTTCTAGCATTCTCCTAGAAAATACGAATGTGTAGAGCTGGTGTCTCCATGTGGAACCAATTAGAGTTTTCCAGTACAAAATTAAATGTTCCCTGATAAAAAAATTTCAAAACAATAAAGTCCTTTGATAATATCCAGAAAACACAAACACAGAGGCTGTCGCAATATCTGGGATTGAGTTAGCCAAAACAAAAGCGGATATTTCCCCTTTCATCCAGTCATATCCGGACAAAGTGGTGTGGAATTTATATGCAATAGACCAAGCAAATCATAGTAAAATGTTTTTGGAGAAAAGCAAAGTCCTTTCTTTAGGCAAGTGCATAAAATGTCATGTATAAACAGAGATATCATGTTTGTTTGCCGCAGTTCCTCTAGTTTTCTCCCTAGAATACACGAATAGGAAAAACTGGTTTCTCCATGTGGTACCAGTGATTGTTTCCCTGTACAAAATTAAATGCTCCCTGATTAAAACGTTCAAAACAATAATGACCATTGATAATATCCAGAAAACACAAACACAGGTGCTGTGGCAATATCTGGGATTGAGTTAGCCAAAACAAAACCGGATATTTCCGGTTTCATGCAGTCATATCCAGACAAAGTGGTGTGGAATTTGTATGCAATAGACCAAGCAAATCATAGTAAAAATGGTTTTGGAGAAAAGCAAACTCCTTTCTTTAGGCAAGTGCATAAAATGTCATGTATACAAACAGAAATATCATGTTTGTTTGACGCAGTTCCTCTAGTTTCTCGCTTAGAAAATACGAATGTGTAGAGCTGGTGTCTCCATGTGGAACCACTGAGTGTTTCCCAGTACAAAATTAAATGCTCCCTGATAAAAATAAATGTTCAAAACAATAATGACCATTGATAATATCCAGAAAACACAAACACAGAGGCTGTGGCAATCTGGGATTGAGTTAGCCAAAACAAAACCGGATATTTCCGGTTTCATGCAGTCATATCCGGACAAAGTGGTGTGGAATTTGTATGCAATAGACCAAGCAAATCATAGTAAAAATGGTTTTGGAGAAAAGCAAACTCCTTTCTTTAGGCAAGTATATAAAATATCATGTATACAAACAGAAATATCATGTTTGTTTGCCGCAGTTCCTCTAGTTTCTTGCTTAGAAAATACGAATGTGTAGAGCTGGTGTCTCCATGTGGAACCAATTAGAGTTTCCCAGTACAAAATTAAATGTTCCCTGATAAAAAAACATTCAAAACAATAAAGTCCTTTGATAATATCCAGAAAACACAAACACAGTGGCTGTCGCAATATTGTGATTAAGTTAGCTAAAACAAAAGCGGATATTTCCGGTTTCATGCAGTCATATCCGGACAAAGTGGTGTGGAATTTGTATGCAATAGACCAAGCAAATCATAGTAAAAATGGTTTTGGAGAAAAGCAAAGTCATTTCATTAGGCAGGTACACAAAATGTCATGTATACAAACAGAAATATCATGTTTGTTTGCTGCAGTTCCTCTAGCATTCTCCGTATAATTTACAAATGTTTAGAGCTGGTTTCTCCATGTGGAACCAGTGATTATTTCCCAGTACAAAATTAAATGCCGCCTTATTAAAAAAAACTGCTCAAAACAATAAAGTCCATTGATAATATCCAGAAAACACAAACACAGGGTCTGTGGCAATATCTGGGATTGAGTTACCAAAACAAAACCGGATATTTCCGGTTTCATGCAGTCATATCCGGACAAAGTGGTGTGGAATTTGTATGCAATAGACCAAGCCAATCATAGTAAAAATGGTTTTGGAGAAAAGCAAAGTCTTTTCGTTAGGCAAGTGCATAAAATGCCATCTATACAAACAGAAATATCATGTTTGTTTGCCGCAGTTCTTCTAGCTTTCTCCTAGAAAATAGGAATGTGTAGAGCTGGTGTCTCCATGTGAAAATAATTAGAGTTTCCCAGTACAAAAATAATGCTCCCTGATTAAAAAAAAAATGTTCCAAACAATAATGACCATTGATAATATCCAGAAAACACAAACACAGAGGCTGTCGCAATATCTGTGATTGAGTTAGCCAAAACAAAACCGGATATTTCCGGTTTCATGCAGTCATATCTGGACAAAGTGGTGTGGAATTTGTATGCAATAGACCAAGCAAATCATAGTAAAAATGGTTTTGGAGAAAAGCAAAGTCTTTTCGTTAGGCAAGTGCATAAAATGCCATCTATACAAACAGAAATATCATGTTTGTTTGCCGCAGTTCTTCTAGTTTTCTCCTAGAAAATACGAATGTGTAGAGCTGGTGTCTCCACGTGGAACCAATTAGAGTTTCCCAGTACAAAATTAAATGTTCCCTGATAAAAAACTTTCAAAACAATAAAGTCCTTTGATAATATTCAGAAAAGACAAACAGAGAGGCTGTTGCAATATCTGTGATGGAGTTAGCCAAAACAAAAGCGGATATTTCCCCTTCCATCCAGTCATATCCGGACAAAGTGGTGTGGAATTGCTATGCAATGCACGGAGAAAATCATAGTAAAAATGGTTTTGGAGAAAAGCAAACTCCTTTCTTTAGGCAAGTGCATAAAATGTCATGTATACAAACAGAAATATCATGTTTGTTTGCAGCAGTTCTTCTAGCATTCTCCTAGAAAATACGAATGTGTAGAGCTGGTGTCTCCATGTGGAACCAATTAGAGTTTTCCAGTACAAAATTAAATGTTCCCTGATAAAAAACATTCAAAACAATAAAGTCCTTTGATAATATCCAGAAAACACAAACACAGAGGCTGTCGCAATATCTGGGATTGAGTTAGCCAAAACAAAAGCGGATATTTCCCCTTTCATCCAGTCATATCCGGACAAAGTGGTGTGGAATTTATATGCAATAGACCAAGCAAATCATAGTAAAATGGTTTTGGAGAAAAGCAAAGTCCTTTCTTTAGGCAAGTGCATAAAATGTCATGTATAAACAGAGATATCATGTTTGTTTGCCGCAGTTCCTCTACTTTTCTCCCTAGAATACACGAATAGGAAAAACTGGTTTCTCCATGTGGAACCAGTGATTGTTTCCCTGTACAAAATTAAATGCTCCATGATAAAGAACATTCAAAACAATAATGACCATTGATAATATCCAGAAAACACAAACACAGGGGCTGTGGCAATATCTGGGATTGAGTTAGCCAAAACAAAACCGGATATTTCCGGTTTCATGCAGTCATATCCAGACAAAGTGGTGTGGAATTTGTATGCAATAGACCAAGCAAATCATAGTAAAAATGGTTTTGGAGAAAAGCAAACTCCTTTCTTTAGGCAAGTACATAAAATATCAGGTATACAAACAGAAATATCATGTTTGTTTGCCGCAGTTCCTCTAGTTTCTCGCTTAGAAAATACGAATGTGTAGAGTTGGTGTCTCCATGTGGAACCACTGAGTGTTTCCCAGTACAAAATTAAATGCTCCCTGATAAAAATAAATGTTCAAAACAATAATGACCATTAATAATATCCAGAAAACACAAACACAGAGGCTGTGGCAATCTGGGATTGAGTTAGCCAAAACAAAACCGGATATTTCCGGTTTCATGCAGTCATATCCGGACAAAGTGGTGTGGAATTTGTATGCAATAGACCAAGCAAATCATAGTAAAAATGGTTTTGGAGAAAAGCAAGTCATTTCATTAGGCAGGTACACAAAATGTCATGTATACAAACAGAAATATCATGTTTGTTTGCTGCAGTTCCTCTAGCATTCTCCGTATAATTTACAAATGTTTAGAGCTGGTTTCTCCATGTGGAACCACTGAGGGTTTCCCAGTACAAAATTGAATGTTCCCTGATAAAAAAACATTCAAAACAATAATGACCATTGATAATATCCAGAAAACACAAACACAGAGGGTGTGGCAATCTGGGATTGAGTTAGCCAAAACAAAACCGGATATTTCCGGTTTCATGCAGTCATATCCAGACAAAGTGGTGTGGAATTTGTATGCAATAGACCAAGCAAATCATAGTAAAAATGGTTTTGGAGAAAAGCAAACTCCTTTCTTCAGGCAAGTGCATAAAATGTCATGTATACAAACAGAAATATCATGTTTGTTTGCCGCCGTTCCTCTAGATTTCTCCCTAGAATACACGAATAGGAAGAACTGGTTTCTGCATGTGGAACCAGTGATTGTTTCCCTGTACAAAATTAAATGCTCCCTGATTAAAAAAAAGCATTCAAAACAATAATGACCATTGATAATATCCAGAAAACACAAACACATGGGCTGTGGCAATATCTGGGATTGAGTTAGCCAAAACAAAACCGGATATTTCCGGTTTCATGCAGTCATATCCGGACAAAGTGGTGTGGAATTTGTATGCAATAGACCACGCAAATCATAGTAAAAATGGTTTTGGAGAAAAGCAAAGTCCTTTCTTTAGGCAAGTGCATAAAATGTCATGTATACAAACAGAAATATCATGTTTGCTTGCCGCAGTTCCTCTAGTTTTCTCCCTAGAATACACTAATAGGAAGAACTGGTTTCTGCATGTGGAACCAGTGATTGTTTCCTAGTACAAAATTAAATGCCCCCTTATTAAAAAAAACTGCTCAAAACAATAAAGTCCATTGATAATATCCAGAAAACACAAACACAGGGTCTGTGGCAATATCTGGGATTGAGTTAGCCAAAACAAAACCGGATATTTCCGGTTTCATGCAGTCATATCCGGACAAAGTGGTGTGGAATTTGTATGCAATAGACCAAGCCAATCATAGTAAAAATGGTTTTGGAGAAAAGCAAAGTCTTTTCGTTAGGCAAGTGCATAAAATGCCATCTATACAAACAGAAATATCATGTTTGTTTGCCGCAGTTCTTCTAGCTTTCTCCTAGAAAATAGGAATGTGTAGAGCTGGTGTCTCCATGTGAAAACAATTAGAGTTTCCCAGTACAAAAATAATGCTCCCTGATTAAAAAAAAAAACGTTCCAAACAATAATGACCATTGATAATATCCAGAAAACACAAACACAGAGGCTGTCGCAATATCTGTGATTGAGTTAGCCAAAACAAAACCGGATATTTCCGGTTTCATGCAGTCATATCTGGACAAAGTGGTGTGGAATTTGTATGCAATAGACCAAGCAAATCATAGTAAAAATGGTTTTGGAGAAAAGCAAAGTCTTTTCGTTAGGCAAGTGCATAAAATGCCATGTATACAAACAGAAATATCATGTTTGTTTGCCGCTGTTCTTCTAGTTTTCTCCTAGAAAATACGAATGTGTAGAGCTGGTGTCTCCACGTGGAACCAATTAGAGTTTCCCAGTACAAAATTAAATGTTCCCTGATAAAAAACTTTCAAAACAATAAAGTCCTTTGATAATATTCAGAAAAGACAAACACAGAGGCTGTTGCAATATCTGTGATGGAGTTAGCCAAAACAAAAGCGGATATTTCCCCTTCCATCCAGTCATATCCGGACAAAGTGGTGTGGAATTGCTATGCAATGCACGGAGAAAATCACAGTAAAAATGGTTTTGGAGAAAAGCAAAGTCCTTTCTTTAGGCAAGTGCATAAAATGTCATGTATACAAAAAGAAATATCATGTTTGTTTGCCACAGTTCCTCTAGTTTTCTACCTAGAATACTCGAAATGGAAGAACTGGTTTCTGCATGTGGATCCAGTGATTGTTTCCCTGTACAAAATTAAATGCTCGCTGATTAAAAAAAAACGTTCAAAACAATAATGACCATTGATAATATCCAGAAAACACAAACACAGAGGCTGTCGCAATATCTGGGATTGAGTTAGCCAAAAGAAAACCGGATATTTCCGGTTACATGCAGTCATATCCGGACAAAGCGGTGTGGAATTTGTATGCAATAGACCAAGCAAATCATAGTAAAAATGGTTTTGGAGAAAAGCAAACTCCTTTCTTTAGGCAAGTGCATAAACTGTCATGTATACAAACAGAAATATCATGTTTGTTTGCCGCAGTTCCTCTAGTTTCTTGCTTAGAAAATACGAATGTATAGAGCTGGTGTCTCCATGTGGAACCACTGAGTGTTTCCCAGTACAAAATTAAATGTTCCCTGATAAAAAAAATTCAAAACAGTAATGACCATTGATAATATCCAGAAAACACAAACACAGAGGCTGTGGCAATCTGGGATTGAGTTAGCCAAAACAAAACCGGATATTTCCAGTTTCATGCAGTCATATCCGGACAAAGTGGTGTGGAATTTGTATGCAATAGACCAAGCAAATCATAGTAAAAATGGTTTTGGAGAAAAGCAAACTCCTTTCTTCAGGCAAGTGCATAAAATGTCATGTATACAAACAGAAATATCATGTTTGTTTGCCGCCGTTCCTCTAGATTTCTCCCTAGAATACCCGAGTAGGAAGAACTGGTTTCTGCATGTGGAACCAGTGATTGTTTCCCTGTACAAAATTAAATGCTCCCTGATTAAAAAAAAACATTCAAAACAATAATGACCATTGATAATATCCAGAAAACACAAACACAGGGGCTGTGGCAATATCTGGGATTGAGTTAGCCAAAACAAAACCGGATATTTCCGGTTTCATGCAGTCATATCCGGACAAAGTGGTGTGGAATTTGTATGCAATAGACCAAGCAAATCATAGTAAAAATGGTTTTGGAGAAAAGCAAACTCCTTTCTTTAGGCAAGTGCATAAAATGTCATGTATACAAACAGAAATATCATGTTTGTTTGCAGCAGTTCTTCTAGCATTCTCCTAGAAAATACGAATGTGTAGAGCTGGTGTCTCCATGTGGAACCAATTAGAGTTTTCCAGTACAAAATTAAATGTTCCCTGATAAAAAACTTTCAAAACAATAAAGTCCTTTGATAATATCCAGAAAACACAAACACAGAGGCTGTCGCAATATCTGGGATTGAGTTAGCCAAAACAAAAGCGGATATTTCCCCTTTCATCCAGTCATATCCGGACAAAGTGGTGTGGAATTTATATGCAATAGACCAAGCAAATCATAGTAAAATGGTTTTGGAGAAAAGCAAAGTCCTTTCTTTAGGCAAGTGCATAAAATGTCATGTATACAAACAGAAATATCATGTTTGTTTGCCGCAGTTCCTCTAGTTTTCTCCCTAGAATACACGAATAGGAAAAACTGGTTTCTCCATGTGGAACCAGTGATTGTTTCCCTGTACAAAATTAAATGCTCCCTGATTAAAACGTTCAAAACAATAATGACCATTGATAATATCCAGAAAACACAAACACAGAGGGTGTGGCAATCTGGGATTGAGTTAGCCAAAACAAAACCGGATATTTCCGGTTTCATGCAGTCATATCCGGACAAAGTGGTGTGGAATTTGTATGCAATAGACCAAGCAAATCATAGTAAAAATGGTTTTGGAGAAAAGCAAACTCCTTTCTTTAGGCAAGTACATAAAATATCATGTATACAAACAGAAATATCATGTTTGTTTGCCGCAGTTCCTCTAGTTTCTTGCTTAGAAAATACGAATGTGTAGAGCTGGTGTCTCCATGTGGAACCAATTAGAGTTTCCCAGTACAAAATTAAATGTTCCCTGATAAAAAAACATTCAAAACAATAAAGTCCTTTGATAATATCCAGAAAACACAAACACAGTGGCTGTCGCAATATTGTGATTAAGTTAGCCAAAACAAAAGCGGATATTTCCGGTTTCATGCAGTCATTTCCGGACAAAGTGGTGTGGAATTTGTATGCAATAGACCAAGCAAATCATAGTAAAAATGGTTTTGGAGAAAAGCAAAGTCATTTCATTAGGCAGGTACACAAAATGTCATGTATACAAACAGAAATATCATGTTTGTTTGCTGCAGTTCCTCTAGCATTCTCCGTATAATTTACAAATGTTTAGAGCTGGTTCCTCCATGTGGAACCACTGAGGGTTTCCCAGTACAAAATTGAATGTTCCCTGATAAAAAAAATTCAAAACAATAATGACCATTGATAATATCCAGAAAACACAAACACAGAGGGTGTGGCAATCTGGGATTGAGTTAGCCAAAACAAAACCGGATATTTCCGGTTTCATGCAGTCATATCCAGACAAAGTGGTGTGGAATTTGTATGCAATAGACCAAGCAAATCATAGTAAAAATGGTTTTGGAGAAAAGCAAACTCCTTTCTTCAGGCAAGTGCATAAAATGTCATGTATACAAACAGAAATATCATGTTTGTTTGCCGCCGTTCCTCTAGATTTCTCCCTAGAATACACGAATAGGAAGAACTGGTTTCTGCATGTGGAACCAGTGATTGTTTCCCTGTACAAAATTAAATGCTCCCTGATTAAAAAAAAGCATTCAAAACAATAATGACCATTGATAATATCCAGAAAACACAAACACAGGGGCTGTGGCAATATCTGGGATTGAGTTAGCCAAAACAAAAGCGGATATTTCCCCTTTCATCCAGTCATATCCGAACAAAGTGGTGTGGAATTTGTATGCAATAGACCAAGCAAATCATAGTAAAAATGGTTTTGGAGAAAAGCAAACTCCTTTCTTTAGGCAAGTGCATAAAATGTCATGTATACAAACAGAAATATCATGTTTGTTTGCCGCAGTTCCTCTAGTTTCTTGCTAGGAAAATACGAATTTGTAGAGCTGGTGTCTCCATGTGGAACCAATTAGAGTTTCCCAGTACAAAATTAAATGTTCCCTGATAAAAAACATTCAAAACAATAAAGTCCTTTGATAATATCCAGAAAACACAAACACAGTGGCTGTCGCAATATTGTGATTAAGATAGCCAAAACAAAAGCGGATATTTCCGGTTTCATGCAGTCATATCCGGACAAAGTGGTGTGGAATTTGTATGCAATAGACCAAGCAAATCATAGTAAAAATGGTTTTGGGGAAAAGCAAAGTCATTTCATTAGGCAGGTACACAAAATGTCATGTATACAAACAGAAATATCATGTTTGTTTGTTGCAGTTCCTCTAGCATTCTCCGTATAATTTACAAATGTTTAGAGCTGGTTTCTCCATGTGGAACCACTGAGGGTTTCCCAGTACAAAATTGAATGTTCCCTGATAAAAAAAACATTCAAAACAATAATGACCATTGATAATATCCAGAAAACACAAACACAGAGGGTGTGGCAATCTGGGATTGAGTTAGCCAAAACAAAACCGGATATTTCCGGTTTCATGCAGTCATATCCAGACAAAGTGGTGTGGAATTTGTATGCAATAGACCAAGCAAATCATAGTAAAAATGGTTTTGGAGAAAAGCAAACTCCTTTCTTCAGGCAAGTGCATAAAATGTCATGTATACAAACAGAAATATCATGTTTGTTTGCCGCCGTTCCTCTAGATTTCTCCCTAGAATACACGAATAGGAAGAACTGGTTTCTGCATGTGGAACCAGTGATTGTTTCCCTGTAGAAAATTAAATGCTCCCTGATTAAAAAAAAGCATTCAAAACAATAATGACCATTGATAATATCCAGAAAGCACAAACACAGGGGCTGCGGCAATATCTGGGATTGAGTTAGCCAAAACAAAACCGGATATTTCCGGTTTCATGCAGTCATATCCGGAGAAAGTGGTGTGGAATTTGTATGCAATTGACCAAGTAAATCATAGTAAAAATGGTTTTGGAGAAAAGCAAACTCCTTTCTTTAGGCAAGTGCATAAAATGTCATGTATACAAACAGAAATATCATGTTTGTTTGCAGCAGTTCTTCTTGCTTTCTCCTAGAAAATACGAATGTGTAGAGGTGGTGTCTCCATGTGGAACCAATTAGAGATTCCCAGTACAAAATTAAATGTTCCCTGATAAAAAACATTCAAAACAATAAAGTCCTTTGATAATATCCAGAAAACACAAACACAGAGGCTGTCGCAATATCTGGGATTGAGTTAGCCAAAACAAAAGCGGATATTTCCCCTTTCATCCAGTCATATCCGGACAAAGTGGTGTGGAATTTGTATGCAATAGACCAATCAAATCATAGTAAAATGGTTTTGGAGAAAAGCAAAGTCCTTTCTTTAGGCAAGTCATAAAATATCATGTATACAAACAGAGATATCATGTTTGTTTGCCGCAGTTCCTCTAGTTTTCTCCCTAGAATACACGAATAGGAAAAACTGGTTTCTCCATGTGGAACCAGTGATTGTTTCCCTGTACAAAATTAAATGCTCCCTGATTAAAACGTTCAAAACAATAATGACCATTGATAATATCCAGAAAACACAAACACAGAGGCTGTGGCAATCTGGGATTGAGTTAGCCAAAACAAAACCGGATATTTCCGGTTTCATGCAGTCATATCCGGACAAAGTGGTGTGGAATTTGTATGCAATAGACCAAGCAAATCATAGTAAAAATGGTTTTGGAGAAAAGCAAACTCCTTTCTTTAGGCAAGTGCATAAAATGTCATGTATACAAACAGAAATATCATGTTTGTTTGCCGCAGTTCCTCTAGTTTCTTGCTAGGAAAATACGAATTTGTAGAGCTGGTGTCTCCATGTGGAACCAATTAGAGTTTCCCAGTACAAAATTAAATGTTCCCTGATAAAAAACATTCAAAACAATAAAGTCCTTTGATAATATCCAGAAAACACAAACACAGTGGCTGTCGCAATATTGTGATTAAGATAGCCAAAACAAAAGCGGATATTTCCGGTTTCATGCAGTCATATCCGGACAAAGTGGTGTGGAATTTGTATGCAATAGACCAAGCAAATCATAGTAAAAATGGTTTTGGGGAAAAGCAAAGTCATTTCATTAGGCAGGTACACAAAATGTCATGTATACAAACAGAAATATCATGTTTGTTTGTTGCAGTTCCTCTAGCATTCTCCGTATAATTTACAAATGTTTAGAGCTGGTTTCTCCATGTGGAACCACTGAGGGTTTCCCAGTACAAAATTGAATGTTCCCTGATAAAAAAAACATTCAAAACAATAATGACCATTGATAATATCCAGAAAACACAAACACAGAGGGTGTGGCAATCTGGGATTGAGTTAGCCAAAACAAAACCGGATATTTCCGGTTTCATGCAGTCATATCCAGACAAAGTGGTGTGGAATTTGTATGCAATAGACCAAGCAAATCATAGTAAAAATGGTTTTGGAGAAAAGCAAACTCCTTTCTTCAGGCAAGTGCATAAAATGTCATGTATACAAACAGAAATATCATGTTTGTTTGCCGCCGTTCCTCTAGATTTCTCCCTAGAATACACGAATAGGAAGAACTGGTTTCTGCATGTGGAACCAGTGATTGTTTCCCTGTAGAAAATTAAATGCTCCCTGATTAAAAAAAAGCATTCAAAACAATAATGACCATTGATAATATCCAGAAAGCACAAACACAGGGGCTGCGGCAATATCTGGGATTGAGTTAGCCAAAACAAAACCGGATATTTCCGGTTTCATGCAGTCATATCCGGAGAAAGTGGTGTGGAATTTGTATGCAATTGACCAAGTAAATCATAGTAAAAATGGTTTTGGAGAAAAGCAAACTCCTTTCTTTAGGCAAGTGCATAAAATGTCATGTATACAAACAGAAATATCATGTTTGTTTGCAGCAGTTCTTCTTGCTTTCTCCTAGAAAATACGAATGTGTAGAGGTGGTGTCTCCATGTGGAACCAATTAGAGATTCCCAGTACAAAATTAAATGTTCCCTGATAAAAAACATTCAAAACAATAAAGTCCTTTGATAATATCCAGAAAACACAAACACAGAGGCTGTCGCAATATCTGGGATTGAGTTAGCCAAAACAAAAGCGGATATTTCCCCTTTCATCCAGTCATATCCGGACAAAGTGGTGTGGAATTTGTATGCAATAGACCAATCAAATCATAGTAAAATGGTTTTGGAGAAAAGCAAAGTCCTTTCTTTAGGCAAGTCATAAAATATCATGTATACAAACAGAGATATCATGTTTGTTTGCCGCAGTTCCTCT
The DNA here is from genome assembly GCF_033115175.1 of Lepus europaeus. Taxonomy (NCBI): domain Eukaryota; kingdom Metazoa; phylum Chordata; class Mammalia; order Lagomorpha; family Leporidae; genus Lepus; species Lepus europaeus. The sequence continues at coordinate 37,610,447 of NC_084847.1, read as the reverse complement.
AGTTTTCTCCCTAGAATACACGAATAGGAAAAACTGGTTTCTCCATGTGGAACCAGTGATTGTTTCCCTGTACAAAATTAAATGCTCCCTGATTAAAACGTTCAAAACAATAATGACCATTGATAATATCCAGAAAACACAAACACAGGGGGTGTGGCAATATCTGGGATTGAGTTAGCCAAAACAAAACCGGATATTTCCAGTTTCATGCAGTCATATCCGGACAAAGTGGTGTGGAATTTGTATGCAATAGACCAAGCCAATCATAGTAAAAATGGTTTTGGAGAAAAGCAAAGTCTTTTCGTTAGGCAAGTGCATAAAATGCCATCTATACAAACAGAAATATCATGTTTGTTTGCCGCAGTTCTTCTAGCTTTCTCCTAGAAAATAGGAATGTGTAGAGCTGGTGTCTCCATGTGAAAACAATTAGAGTTTCCCAGTACAAAATTAAATGCTCCCTGATTAAAAAAAAAAAACGTTCCAAACAATAATGACCATTGATAATATCCAGAAAACACAAACACAGAGGCTGTCGCAATATCTGTGATTGAGTTAGCCAAAACAAAACCGGATATTTCCGGTTTCATGCAGTCATATCTGGACAAAGTGGTGTGGAATTTGTATGCAATAGACCAAGCAAATCATAGTAAAAATGGTTTTGGAGAAAAGCAAAGTCTTTTCGTTAGGCAAGTGCATAAAATGCCATCTATACAAACAGAAATATCATGTTTGTTTGCCGCAGTTCTTCTAGTTTTCTCCTAGAAAATACGAATGTGTAGAGCTGGTGTCTCCACGTGGAACCAATTAGAGTTTCCCAGTACAAAATTAAATGTTCCCTGATAAAAAACTTTCAAAACAATAAAGTCCTTTGATAATATTCCGAAAACACAAACACAGAGGCTGTTGCAATATCTGTGATGGAGTTAGCCAAAACAAAAGCGGATATTTCCCCTTTCATCCAGTCATATCCGGACAAAGTGGTGTGGAATTGCTATGCAATGCACGGAGAAAATCATAGTAAAAATGGTTTTGGAGAAAAGCAAAGTCCTTTCTTTAGGCAAGTGCATAAAATGTCATGTATACAAACAGAAATATCATGTTTGTTTGCCACAGTTCCTCTAGTTTTCTACCTAGAATACTCGAAATGGAAGAACTGGTTTCTGCATGTGGATCCAGTGATTATTTCCCTGTACAAAATTAAATGCTCGCTGATTAAAAAAAATGTTCAAAACAATAATGACCATTGATAATATCCAGAAAACACAAACACAGAGGCTGTTGCAATATCTGGGATTGAGTTAGCCAAAAGAAAACCGGATATTTCCGGTTACATGCAGTCATATCCGGACAAAGTGGTGTGGAATTTGTATGCAATAGACCAAGCAAATCATAGTAAAAATGGTTTTGGAGAAAAGCAAACTCCTTTCTTTAGGCAAGTGCATAAAATGTCATGTATACAAACAGAAATATCATGTTTGTTTGCCGCAGTTCCTCTAGTTTTCTCCCTAGAATACACGAATAGGAAGAACTGGTTTCTGCATGTGGAACCAGTGATTGTTTCCCTGTACAAAATTAAATGCTCAATGATTAAAATAAACGTTCCAAACAATAATGACCATTGATAATATCCAGAAAACACAAACACACGTGCTGTGGCAATATCTGGGATTGAGTTAGCCAAAAGACAACCGGATATTTCCTGTTTCATGCAGTCATATCCGGACAAAGTGGTGTGGAATTTGTATGCAACAGACCAAGCAAATCATAGTAAAAATGGTTTTGGAGAAAAGCAAAGTCTTTGCGTTGGACAAGTGCATAAAATGTCATGTATACAAACAGAAATATCATTTTTTTGCTGCAGTTCTTCTAGCTTTCTCCTAGAAAATACGAATGTGTAGAGCTGGTGTCTCCATGTGGAACCAATTGGAGTTTCCCAGTAGAAAATTAAATGTTCCCTGATAAAAAAAATGGTTCAAAACAATAAAGTCCTTTGATAATATCCAGAAAACCCAAACACAGGGGCTGTGGCAATATCTGGGATTGAGTTAGCCAAAAGAAAACCAGATATTTCCGGTTTCATCCAGTCATATCCAGACAAAGTGCTGTGGAATTCCTATGCAATGGACCGAGAAAATCATAGTAAAAATGGTTTTGGAGAAAAGCAAAGTCCTTTCTTTAGGCAAGTGCATAAAATGTCATGTATACAAACAGAGATATCATGTTTGTTTGCCGCAGTTCCTCTAGTTTTCGCCCCAGAATACACGAATAGGAAGAACTGGTTTCTCCATGTGGAACTACTGATTGTTTCCCTGTACAAAATTAAATGCTCCCTGATTAAAAAAAAACGTTCAAAACAATAATGACCATTGATAATATCCAGAAAACACAAACACAGGGGCTGCGGCAATATCTGGGATTGAGTTAGCCAAAACAAAACCGGATATTTCCGGTTTCATGCAGTCATATCCGGACAAAGCGGTGTGGAATTTGTATGAAATAGACCAAGCAAATCATAGTAAAAATGGTTTTGGAGAAAAGCAAACTCCTTTCTTTAGGCAAGTGCATAAAATGTCATGTATACAAACAGAAATATCATGTTTGTTTGCCGCCGTTCCTCTAGATTTCTCCCTAGAATACACGAATAGGAAGAACTGGTTTCTGCATGTGGAACCAGTGATTGTTTCCCTGTACAAAATTAAATGCTCCCTGATTAAAAAAAAACATTCAAAACAATAATGACCATTGATAATATCCAGAAAACACAAACACAGGGGCTGTGGCAATATCTGGGATTGCGTTAGCCAAAACAAAACCGGATATTTCTGGTTTCATGCAGGCATACCCGGACAAAGTGGTGTGGAATTTCTATGCAATAGACCAAGCAAATCATAGTAAAAATGGTTTTGGAGAAAAGCAAACTCCTTTCTTCAGGCAAGTGCATAAAATGACATGTATACAAACAGAAATATCATGTTTGTTTGCCGCCGTTCCTCTAGATTTCTCCTTAGAATACCTGAGTAGGAAGAACTGGTTTCTACATGTGGAACCAGTGATTCTTTCCCTGTACAAAATTAAATGCTCCCTGATTAAAAAAAAAACATTCAAAACAATAATGACCATTGATAATATCCAGAAAACACAAACACAGGGGCTGTGGCAATATCTGGGATTGAGTTAGCCAAAACAAAACCGGATATTTCCGGTTTCATGCAGTCATATCCGGACAAAGTGGTGTGGAATTTGTATGCAATAGACCAAGCAAATCATAGTAAAAATGGTTTTGGAGAAAAGCAAACTCCTTTCTTTAGGCAAGTGCATAAAATGTCATGTATACAAACAGAAATATCATGTTTGTTTGCAGCAGTTCTTCTAGCATTCTCCTAGAAAATACGAATGTGTAGAGCTGGTGTCTCCATGTGGAACCAATTAGAGTTTCCCAGTACAAAATTAAATGTTCCCTGATAAAAAACATTCAAAACAATAAAGTCCTTTGATAATATCCAGAAAACACAAACACAGAAGCTGTCGCAATATCTGGGATTGAGTTAGCCAAAACAAAAGCGGATATTTCCCCTTTCATCCAGTCATATCCGGACAAAGTGGTGTGGAATTTATATGCAATAGACCAAGCAAATCATAGTAAAATGGTTTTGGAGAAAAGCAAAGTCCTTTCTTTAGGCAAGTGCATAAAATGTCATGTATACAAACAGAAATATCATGTTTGTTTGCCGCAGTTCCTCTAGTTTTTCGCTTAGAAAATACGAATGTGTAGAGCTGGTGTCTCCATGTGGAACCACTGAGTGTTTCCCAGTACAAAATTAAATGCTCCTTGATAAAAATAAATGTTCAAAACAATAATGACCATTGATAATATCCAGAAAACACAAACACAGAGGGTGTGGCAATCTGGGATTGAGTTAGCCAAAACAAAACCGGATATTTCCGGTTTCATGCAGTCATATCCGGACAAAGTGGTGTGGAATTTGTATGCAATAGACCAAGCAAATCATAGTAAAAATGGTTTTGGAGAAAAGCAAACTCCTTTCTTTAGGCAAGTACATAAAATATCATGTATACAAACAGAAATATCATGTTTGTTTGCCGCAGTTCCTCTAGTTTCTTGCTTAGAAAATACGAATGTGTAGAGCTGGTGTCTCCATGTGGAACCAATTAGAGTTTCCCAGTACAAAATTAAATGTTCCCTGATAAAAAAACATTCAAAACAATAAAGTCCTTTGATAATATCCAGAAAACACAAACACATTGGCTGTCGCAATATTGTGATTAAGTTAGCCAAAACAAAAGCGGATATTTCCGGTTTCATGCAGTCATTTCCGGACAAAGTGGTGTGGAATTTGTATGCAATAGACCAAGCAAATCATAGTAAAAATGGTTTTGGAGAAAAGCAAAGTCATTTCATTAGGCAGGTACACAAAATGTCATGTATACAAACAGAAATATCATGTTTGTTTGCTGCAGTTCCTCTAGCATTCTCCGTATAATTTACAAATGTTTAGAGCTGGTTCCTCCATGTGGAACCACTGAGGGTTTCCCAGTACAAAATTGAATGTTCCCTGATAAAAAAAATTCAAAACAATAATGACCATTGATAATATCCAGAAAACACAAACACAGAGGGTGTGGCAATCTGGGATTGAGTTAGCCAAAACAAAACCGGATATTTCCGGTTTCATGCAGTCATATCCAGACAAAGTGGTGTGGAATTTGTATGCAATAGACCAAGCAAATCATAGTAAAAATGGTTTTGGAGAAAAGCAAACTCCTTTCTTCAGGCAAGTGCATAAAATGTCATGTATACAAACAGAAATATCATGTTTGTTTGCCGCCGTTCCTCTAGATTTCTCCCTAGAATACACGAATAGGAAGAACTGGTTTCTGCATGTGGAACCAGTGATTGTTTCCCTGTACAAAATTAAATGCTCCCTGATTAAAAAAAAGCATTCAAAACAATAATGACCATTGATAATATCCAGAAAACACAAACACAGGGGCTGTGGCAATATCTGGGATTGAGTTAGCCAAAACAAAAGCGGATATTTCCCCTTTCATCCAGTCATATCCGAACAAAGTGGTGTGGAATTTGTATGCAATAGACCAAGCAAATCATAGTAAAAATGGTTTTGGAGAAAAGCAAACTCCTTTCTTTAGGCAAGTGCATAAAATGTCATGTATACAAACAGAAATATCATGTTTGTTTGCCGCAGTTCCTCTAGTTTCTTGCTTAGAAAATACGAATTTGTAGAGCTGGTGTCTCCATGTGGAACCAATTAGAGTTTCCCAGTACAAAATTAAATGTTCCCTGATAAAAAACATTCAAAACAATAAAGTCCTTTGATAATATCCAGAAAACACAAACACAGTGGCTGTCGCAATATTGTGATTAAGATAGCCAAAACAAAAGCGGATATTTCCGGTTTCATGCAGTCATATCCGGACAAAGTGGTGTGGAATTTGTATGCAATAGACCAAGCAAATCATAGTAAAAATGGTTTTGGAGAAAAGCAAAGTCATTTCATTAGGCAGGTACACAAAATGTCATGTATACAAACAGAAATATCATGTTTGTTTGTTGCAGTTCCTCTAGCATTCTCCGTATAATTTACAAATGTTTAGAGCTGGTTTCTCCATGTGGAACCACTGAGGGTTTCCCAGTACAAAATTGAATGTTCCCTGATAAAAAAAACATTCAAAACAATAATGACCATTGATAATATCCAGAAAACACAAACACAGAGGGTGTGGCAATCTGGGATTGAGTTAGCCAAAACAAAACCGGATATTTCCGGTTTCATGCAGTCATATCCAGACAAAGTGGTGTGGAATTTGTATGCAATAGACCAAGCAAATCATAGTAAAAATGGTTTTGGAGAAAAGCAAACTCCTTTCTTCAGGCAAGTGCATAAAATGTCATGTATACAAACAGAAATATCATGTTTGTTTGCCGCCGTTCCTCTAGATTTCTCCCTAGAATACACGAATAGGAAGAACTGGTTTCTGCATGTGGAACCAGTGATTGTTTCCCTGTAGAAAATTAAATGCTCCCTGATTAAAAAAAAGCATTCAAAACAATAATGACCATTGATAATATCCAGAAAGCACAAACACAGGGGCTGCGGCAATATCTGGGATTGAGTTAGCCAAAACAAAACCGGATATTTCCGGTTTCATGCAGTCATATCCGGAGAAAGTGGTGTGGAATTTGTATGCAATTGACCAAGTAAATCATAGTAAAAATGGTTTTGGAGAAAAGCAAACTCCTTTCTTTAGGCAAGTGCATAAAATGTCATGTATACAAACAGAAATATCATGTTTGTTTGCAGCAGTTCTTCTTGCTTTCTCCTAGAAAATACGAATGTGTAGTGGTGGTGTCTCCATGTGGAACCAATTAGAGATTCCCAGTACAAAATTAAATGTTCCCTGATAAAAAACATTCAAAACAATAAAGTCCTTTGATAATATCCAGAAAACACAAACACAGAGGCTGTCGCAATATCTGGGATTGAGTTAGCCAAAACAAAAGCGGATATTTCCCCTTTCATCCAGTCATATCCGGACAAAGTGGTGTGGAATTTGTATGCAATAGACCAAGCAAATCATAGTAAAATGGTTTTGGAGAAAAGCAAAGTCCTTTCTTTAGGCAAGTGCATAAAATATCATGTATACAAACAGAGATATCATGTTTGTTTGCCGCAGTTCCTCTAGTTTTCTCCCTAGAATACACGAATAGGAAAAACTGGTTTCTCCATGTGGAACCAGTGATTGTTTCCCTGTACAAAATTAAATGCTCCCTGATTAAAACGTTCAAAACAATAATGACCATTGATAATATCCAGAAAACACAAACACAGGGGGTGTGGCAATATCTGGGATTGAGTTAGCCAAAACAAAACCGGATATTTCCAGTTTCATGCAGTCATATCCGGACAAAGTGGTGTGGAATTTGTATGCAATAGACCAAGCCAATCATAGTAAAAATGGTTTTGGAGAAAAGCAAAGTCTTTTCGTTAGGCAAGTGCATAAAATGCCATCTATACAAACAGAAATATCATGTTTGTTTGCCGCAGTTCTTCTAGCTTTCTCCTAGAAAATAGGAATGTGTAGAGCTGGTGTCTCCATGTGAAAACAATTAGAGTTTCCCAGTACAAAATTAAATGCTCCCTGATTAAAAAAAAAAAACGTTCCAAACAATAATGACCATTGATAATATCCAGAAAACACAAACACAGAGGCTGTCGCAATATCTGTGATTGAGTTAGCCAAAACAAAACCGGATATTTCCGGTTTCATGCAGTCATATCTGGACAAAGTGGTGTGGAATTTGTATGCAATAGACCAAGCAAATCATAGTAAAAATGGTTTTGGAGAAAAGCAAAGTCTTTTCGTTAGGCAAGTGCATAAAATGCCATCTATACAAACAGAAATATCATGTTTGTTTGCCGCAGTTCTTCTAGTTTTCTCCTAGAAAATACGAATGTGTAGAGCTGGTGTCTCCACGTGGAACCAATTAGAGTTTCCCAGTACAAAATTAAATGTTCTTTGATAAAAAACTTTCAAAACAATAAAGTCCTTTGATAATATTCCGAAAACACAAACACAGAGGCTGTTGCAATATCTGTGATGGAGTTAGCCAAAACAAAAGCGGATATTTCCCCTTTCATCCAGTCATATCCGGACAAAGTGGTGTGGAATTGCTATGCAATGCACGGAGAAAATCATAGTAAAAATGGTTTTGGAGAAAAGCAAAGTCCTTTCTTTAGGCAAGTGCATAAAATGTCATGTATACAAACAGAAATATCATGTTTGTTTGCCACAGTTCCTCTAGTTTTCTACCTAGAATACTCGAAATGGAAGAACTGGTTTCTGCATGTGGATCCAGTGATTATTTCCCTGTACAAAATTAAATGCTCGCTGATTAAAAAAAATGTTCAAAACAATAATGACCATTGATAATATCCAGAAAACACAAACACAGAGGCTGTTGCAATATCTGGGATTGAGTTAGCCAAAAGAAAACCGGATATTTCCGGTTACATGCAGTCATATCCGGACAAAGTGGTGTGGAATTTGTATGCAATAGACCAAGCAAATCATAGTAAAAATGGTTTTGGAGAAAAGCAAACTCCTTTCTTTAGGCAAGTGCATAAAATGTCATGTATACAAACAGAAATATCATGTTTGTTTGCCGCAGTTCCTCTAGTTTTCTCCCTAGAATACACGAATAGGAAGAACTGGTTTCTGCATGTGGAACCAGTGATTGTTTCCCTGTACAAAATTAAATGCTCAATGATTAAAATAAACGTTCCAAACAATAATGACCATTGATAATATCCAGAAAACACAAACACACGTGCTGTGGCAATATCTGGGATTGAGTTAGCCAAAAGACAACCGGATATTTCCTGTTTCATGCAGTCATATCCGGACAAAGTGGTGTGGAATTTGTATGCAACAGACCAAGCAAATCATAGTAAAAATGGTTTTGGAGAAAAGCAAAGTCTTTGCGTTGGACAAGTGCATAAAATGTCATGTATACAAACAGAAATATCATTTTTTTGCTGCAGTTCTTCTAGCTTTCTCCTAGAAAATACGAATGTGTAGAGCTGGTGTCTCCATGTGGAACCAATTGGAGTTTCCCAGTAGAAAATTAAATGTTCCCTGATAAAAAAAATGGTTCAAAACAATAAAGTCCTTTGATAATATCCAGAAAACCCAAACACAGGGGCTGTGGCAATATCTGGGATTGAGTTAGCCAAAAGAAAACCAGATATTTCCGGTTTCATCCAGTCATATCCAGACAAAGTGGTGTGGAATTCCTATGCAATGGACCGAGAAAATCATAGTAAAAATGGTTTTGGAGAAAAGCAAAGTCCTTTCTTTAGGCAAGTGCATAAAATGTCATGTATACAAACAGAGATATCATGTTTGTTTGCCGCAGTTCCTCTAGTTTTCGCCCCAGAATACACGAATAGGAAGAACTGGTTTCTCCATGTGGAACTACTGATTGTTTCCCTGTACAAAATTAAATGCTCCCTGATTAAAAAAAAACGTTCAAAACAATAATGACCATTGATAATATCCAGAAAACACAAACACAGGGGCTGCGGCAATATCTGGGATTGAGTTAGCCAAAACAAAACCGGATATTTCCGGTTTCATGCAATCATATCCGGACAAAGCGGTGTGGAATTTGTATGAAATAGACCAAGCAAATCATAGTAAAAATGGTTTTGGAGAAAAGCAAACTCCTTTCTTTAGGCAAGTGCATAAAATGTCATGTATACAAACAGAAATATCATGTTTGTTTGCCGCCGTTCCTCTAGATTTCTCCCTAGAATACACGAATAGGAAGAACTGGTTTCTGCATGTGGAACCAGTGATTGTTTCCCTGTACAAAATTAAATGCTCCCTGATTAAAAAAAAAACATTCAAAACAATAATGACCATTGATAATATCCAGAAAACACAAACACAGGGGCTGTGGCAATATCTGGGATTGCGTTAGCCAAAACAAAACCGGATATTTCTGGTTTCATGCAGGCATACCCGGACAAAGTGGTGTGGAATTTCTATGCAATAGACCAAGCAAATCATAGTAAAAATGGTTTTGGAGAAAAGCAAACTCCTTTCTTCAGGCAAGTGCATAAAATGACATGTATACAAACAGAAATATCATGTTTGTTTGCCGCCGTTCCTCTAGATTTCTCCTTAGAATACCTGAGTAGGAAGAACTGGTTTCTACATGTGGAACCAGTGATTCTTTCCCTGTACAAAATTAAATGCTCCCTGATTAAAAAAAAAACATTCAAAACAATAATGACCATTGATAATATCCAGAAAACACAAACACAGGGGCTGTGGCAATATCTGGGATTGAGTTAGCCAAAACAAAACCGGATATTTCCGGTTTCATGCAGTCATATCCGGACAAAGTGGTGTGGAATTTGTATGCAATAGACCAAGCAAATCATAGTAAAAATGGTTTTGGAGAAAAGCAAACTCCTTTCTTTAGGCAAGTGCATAAAATGTCATGTATACAAACAGAAATATCATGTTTGTTTGCAGCAGTTCTTCTAGCATTCTCCTAGAAAATACGAATGTGTAGAGCTGGTGTCTCCATGTGGAACCAATTAGAGTTTCCCAGTACAAAATTAAATGTTCCCTGATAAAAAACATTCAAAACAATAAAGTCCTTTGATAATATCCAGAAAACACAAACACAGAAGCTGTCGCAATATCTGGGATTGAGTTAGCCAAAACAAAAGCGGATATTTCCCCTTTCATCCAGTCATATCCGGACAAAGTGGTGTGGAATTTATATGCAATAGACCAAGCAAATCATAGTAAAATGGTTTTGGAGAAAAGCAAAGTCCTTTCTTTAGGCAAGTGCATAAAATGTCATGTATACAAACAGAAATATCATGTTTGTTTGCCGCAGTTCCTCTAGTTTTCTCCTAGAAAATACGAATGTGTAGAGCTGGTGTCTCCACGTGGAACCAATTAGAGTTTCCCAGTACAAAATTAAATGTTCCCTGATAAAAAACTTTCAAAACAATAAAGTCCTTTGATAATATTCAGAAAACACAAACACAGAGGCTGTTGCAATATCTGTGATGGAGTTAGCCAAAACAAAAGCGGATATTTCCCCTTTCATCCAGTCATATCCGGACAAAGTGGTGTGGAATTGCTATGCAATGCACGGAGAAAATCATAGTAAAAATGGTTTTGGAGAAAAGCAAAGTCCTTTCTTTAGGCAAGTGCATAAAATGTCATGTATACAAACAGAAATATCATGTTTGTTTGCCACAGTTCCTCTAGTTTTCTACCTAGAATACTCGAAATGGAAGAACTGGTTTCTGCATGTGGATCCAGTGATTGTTTCCCTGTACAAAATTAAATGCTCGCTGATTAAAAAAAAACGTTCAAAACAATAATGACCATTGATAATATCCAGAAAACACAAACACAGAGGCTGTTGCAATATCTGGGATTGAGTTAGCCAAAAGAAAACCGGAGATTTCCGGTTACATGCAGTCATATCCGGACAAAGTGGTGTGGAATTTGTATGCAATAGACCAAGCAAATCATAGTAAAAATGGTTTTGGAGAAAAGCAAACTCCTTTCTTTAGGCAAGTGCATAAAATGTCATGTATACAAACAGAAATATCATGTTTGTTTGCCGCAGTTCCTCTAGTTTCTTGCTTAGAAAATACGAATGTGTAGAGCTGGTGTCTCCATGTGGAACCACTGAGTGTTTCCCAGTACAAAATTAAATGTTCCCTGATAAAAAAAATTCAAAACAATAATGACCATTGATAATATCCAGAAAACACAAACACAGAGGCTGTGGCAATCTGGGATTGAGTTAGCCAAAACAAAACCGGATATTTCCGGTTTCATGCAGTCATATCCGGACAAAGTGGTGTGGAATTTGTATGCAATAGACCAAGCAAATCATAGTAAAAATGGTTTTGGAGAAAAGCAAACTCCTTTCTTCAGGCAAGTGCATAAAATGTCATGTATACAAACAGAAATATCATGTTTGTTTGCCGCAGTTCCTCTAGTTTCTCGCTTAGAAAATACGAATGTGTAGAGCTGGTGTCTCCATGTGGAACCACTGAGTGTTTCCCAGTACAAAATTAAATGTTCCCTGATAAAAAAAATTCAAAACAGTAATGACCATTGATAATATCCAGAAAACACAAACACAGAGGCTGTGGCAATCTGGGATTGAGTTAGCCAAAACTAAACCGGATATTTCCGGTTTCATGCAGTCATATCCAGACAAAGTGGTGTGGAATTTGTATGCAATAGACCAAGCAAATCATAGTAAAAATGGTTTTGGAGAAAAGCAAACTCCTTTCTTCAGGCAAGTGCATAAAATGTCATGTATACAAACAGAAATATCATGTTTGTTTGCCGCCGTTCCTCTAGATTTCTCCCTAGAATACCCGAGTAGGAAGAACTGGTTTCTGCATGTGGAACCAGTGATTGTTTCCCTGTACAAAATTAAATGCTCCCTGATTAAAAAAAAACATTCAAAACAATAATGACCATTGATAATATCCAGAAAACACAAACACAGGGGCTGTGGCAATATCTGGGATTGAGTTAGCCAAAACAAAAGCGGATATTTCCCCTTTCATCCAGTCATATCCGGACAAAGTGGTGTGGAATTTGTATGCAATAGACCAAGCAAATCATAGTAAAAATGGTTTTGGAGAAAAGCAAACTCCTTTCTTTAGGCAAGTGCATAAAATGTCATGTATACAAACAGAAATATCATGTTTGTTTGCCGCAGTTCCTCTAGTTTCTTGCTTAGAAAATACGAATGTGTAGAGCTGGTGTCTCCAAGTGGAACCACTGAGTGTTTCCCAGTACAAAATTAAATGTTCCCTGATAAAAAACATTCAAAACAATAAAGTCCTTTGATAATATCCAGAAAACACAAACACAGAGGCTGTCGCAATATCTGGGATTGAGTTAGCCAAAACAAAAGCGGATATTTCCCCTTTCATCCAGTCATATCCGGACAAAGTGGTGTGGAATTTATATGCAATAGACCAAGCAAATCATAGTAAAATAGTTTTGGAGAAAAGCAAAGTCCTTTCTTTAGGCAAGTGCATAAAATGTCATGTATACAAACAGAGATATCATGTTTGTTTGCCGCAGTTCCTCTAGTTTTCTCCTAGAAAATACGAATGTGTAGAGCTGGTGTCTCCACGTGGAACCAATTAGAGTTTCCCAGTACAAAATTAAATGTTCCCTGATAAAAAACTTTCAAAACAATAAAGTCCTTTGATAATATTCAGAAAACACAAACACAGAGGCTGTTGCAATATCTGTGATGGAGTTAGCCAAAACAAAAGCGGATATTTCCCCGTTCATCCAGTCATATCCGGACAAAGTGGTGTGGAATTGCTATGCAATGCACGGAGAAAATCATAGTAAAAATGGTTTTGGAGAAAAGCAAAGTCCTTTCTTTAGGCAAGTGCATAAAATGTCATGTATACAAACAGAAATATCATGTTTGTTTGCCACAGTTCCTCTAGTTTTCTACCTAGAATACTCGAAATGGAAGAACTGGTTTCTGCATGTGGAACCAGTGATTGTTTCCCTGTATAAAATTAAATGCTCGCTGATTAAAAAAAAACGTTCAAAACAATAATGACCATTGATAATATCCAGAAAACACAAACACAGAGGCTGTTGCAATATCTGGGATTGAGTTAGCCAAAAAAAAACCGGATATTTCCTGTTTCATGCAGTCATATCCGGACTAAGTGGTGTGGAATTTGTATGCAACAGACCAAGCAAATCATAGTAAAAATGGTTTTGGAGAAAAGCAAAGTCTTTGCGTTGGACAAGTGCATAAAATGTCATGTATACAAACAGAAATATCATTTTTTTGCTGCAGTTCTTCTAGCTTTCTCCTAGAAAATACGAATGTGTAGAGCTGGTGTCTCCATGTGGAACCAATTGGAGTTTCCCAGTAGAAAATTAAATGTTCCCTGATAAAAAAAAATGGTTCAAAACAATAAAGTCCTTTGATAATATCCAGAAAACACAAACACAGGGGCTGTGGCAATATCTGGGATTGAGTTAGCCAAAAGAAAACCAGATATTTCCGGTTTCATCCAGTCATATCCAGACAAAGTGGTGTGGAATTCCTATGCAATGGACCGAGAAAATCATAGTAAAAATGGTTTTGGAGAAAAGCAAAGTGCTTTCTTTAGGCAAGTGCATAAAATGTCATGTATACAAACAGAGATATCATGTTTGTTTGCCGCAGTTCCTCTAGATTTCTCCCTAGAATACACGAATAGGAAGAACTGGTTTCTGCATGTGGAACCAGTGATTGTTTCCCTGTACAAAATTAAATGCTCCCTGATTAAAAAAAAAACGTTCCAAACAATAATGACCATTGATAATATCCAGAAAACACAAACACAGGGGCTGTGGCAATATCTGGGATTGAGTTAGCCAAAACAAAACCGGATATTTCCGGTTTCATACAGTCATATCCAGACAAAGTGGTGTGGAATTTGTATGCAATAGACCAAGCAAATCATAGTAAAAATGGTTTTGGAGAAAAGCAAAGTCCTTTCTTTAGGCAAGTGCATAAAATGTCATGTATACAAACAGAAATATCATGTTTGTTTGCCGCAGTTCCTCTAGTTTCTTGCTTAGAAAATACGAATGTGTAGAGCTGGTGTCTCCATGTGGAACCACTGAGTGTTTCCCAGTACAAAATTAAATGCTCCCTGATAAAAATAAATGTTCAAAACAATAATGACCATTGATAATATCCAGAAAACACAAACACAGAGGCTGTGGCAATCTGGGATTGAGTTAGCCAAAACAAAACCGGATATTTCCGGTTTCATGCAGTCATATCCGGACAAAGTGGTGTGGAATTTGTATGCAATAGACCAAGCAAATCATAGTAAATATGGTTTTGGAGAAAAGCAAACTCCTTTCTTTAGGCAAGTGCATAAAATGTCATGTATACAAACAGAAATATCATGTTTGTTTGCCGCAGTTCCTCTAGTTTCTTGCTTAGAAAATACGTATGTGTAGAGCTGGTGTCTCCATGTGGAACCAATTAGAGTTTCCCAGTACAAAATTAAATGTTCCCTGATAAAAAACATTCAAAACAATAAAGTCCTTTGATAATATCCAGAAAACACAAAAACAGAGGCTGTCGCAATATTGTGATTAAGTTAGCCAAAACAAAAGCGGATATTTCCGGTTTCATGCAGTCATATCCAGACAAAGTGGTGTGGAATTTGTATGCAATAGACCAAGCAAATCATAGTAAAAATGGTTTTGGAGAAAAGCAAAGTCATTTCATTAGGCAAGTGCATAAAATGTCATGTATACAAACAGAAATATCATGTTTGTTTGCTGCAGTTCCTCTAGCATTCTCCGTAAAATTTACAAATGTTTAGAGCTGGTTTCTCCATGTGGAACCACTGAGGGTTTCCCAGTACAAAATTAAATGTTCCCTGATAAAAAAACATTCAAAACAATAATGACCATTGATAATTTCCAGAAAACACAAACAAAGAGGCTGTGGCAATCTGGGATTGAGTTAGCCAAAACAAAACCGGATATTTCCGGTTTCATGCAGTCATATCCGGACAAAGTGGTGTGGAATTTGTATGCAATAGACCAAGCAAATCATAGTAAAAATGGTTTTGGAGAAAAGCAAACTCCTTTCTTCAGGCAAGTGCATAAAATGTCATGTATACAAACAGAAATATCAAGTTTGTTTGCCGCAGTTCCTCTAGATTTCTCCCTAGAATACCCGAATAGGAAGAACTGGTTTCTGCATGTGGAACCAGTTATTGTTTCCCTGTACAAAATTAAATGCTCCCTAATTAAAAAAAAACATTCAAAACAATAATGACCATTGATAATATCCAGAAAACACAAACACAGGGGCTGTGGCAATATCTGGGATTGAGTTAGCCAAAACAAAACCGGATATTTCCGGTTTCATGCAGTCATATCCGGACAAAGTGGTCTGGAATTTGTATGCAATAGACCAAGCAAATCATAGTAAAAATGGTTTTGGAGAAAAGCAAACTCCTTTCTTTAGGCAAGTGCATAAAATGTCATGTATACAAACAGAGATATCATGTTTGTTTGCCGCAGTTCCTCTAGTTTTCTCCCTAGAATACACGAATAGGAAAAACTGGTTTCTCCATGTGGAACCAGTGATTGTTTCCCTGTACAAAATTAAATGCTCCCTGATTAAAACGTTCAAAACAATAATGACCATTGATAATATCCAGAAAACACAAACACAGGGGCTGTGGCAATATCTGGGATTGAGTTAGCCAAAACAAAACCGGATATTTCCGGTTTCATGCAGTCATATCCGGACAAAGTGGTGTGGAATTTGTATGCAATAGACCAAGCAAATCATAGTAAAAATCATTTTGGAGAAAAGCAAAGTCCTTTCTTTAGGAAAGTGCATAAAATGTCATGTATACAAACAGAAATATCATGTTTGTTTGCCGCAGTTCCTCGAGTTTCTCGCTTAGAAAATACGAATGTGTAGAGCTGGTGTCTCCATGTGGAACCACTGAGTGTTTCCCAGTACAAAATTAAATGCTCCCTGATAAAAATAAATGTTCAAAACAATAATGACCATTGATAATATCCAGAAAACACAAACACAGAGGCTGTGGCAATCTGGGATTGAGTTAGCCAAAACAAAACCGGATATTTCCGGTTTCATGCAGTCATATCCGGACAAAGTGGTGTGGAATTTGTATGCAATAGACCAAGCAAATCATAGTAAAAATGGTTTTGGAGAAAAGCAAACTCCTTTCTTTAGGCAAGTGCATAAAATGTCATGTATACAAACAGAAATATCATGTTTGTTTGCCGCAGTTCTTCTAGCTTTCTCCTAGAAAATACGAATGTGTAGAGCTGGTGTCTCCATGTGGAACCAATTAAAGTTTCCCAGTACAAAATTAAATGTTCCCTGATAAAAAACATTCAAAACAATAAAGTCTTTGAAAATATCCAGAAAACACAAACACAGAGGCTGTCGCAATATCTGAGATTGAGTTAGCCAAAACAAAAGCGGATATTTCCCCTTTCATCCAGTCATATCCGGACAAAGTGGTGTGGAATTTATATGCAATAGACCAAGCAAATCATAGTAAAATGGTTTTGGAGAAAAGCAAAGTCCTTTCTTTAGGCAAGTGCATAAAATGTCATGTATACAAACAGAGATATCATCTTTGTTTGCGGCAGTTCCTCTAGTTTCTCGCTTAGGAAATAAGAATGTGTAGAGCTGGTGTCTCCATGTGGAACCACTGAGTGTTTCCCAGTACAAAATTAAATGTTCCCTGATAAAAAAATTCAAAACAATAATGACCATTGATAATATCCAGAAAACACAAACACAGAGGCTGTGGCAATCTGGGATTGAGTTAGCCAAAACAAAACCGGATATTTCCGGTTTCATGCAGTCATATCCGGACAAAGTGGTCTGGAATTTGTATGCAATAGACCAAGCAAATCATAGTAAAAATGGTTTTGGAGAAAAGCAAACTCCTTTCTTCAGGCAAGTGCATAAAATGTCATGTATACAAACAGAAATATCATGTTTGTTTGCCGCCATTCCTCTTGATTTCTCCCTAGAATACCCGAATAGGAAGAACTGGTTTCTGCATGTGGAACCAGTGATTGTTTCCCTGTACAAAATTAAATGCTCCCTGATTAAAAAAAAACATTCAAAACAATAATGACCATTGATAATATCCAGAAAACACAAACACAGGGGCTGTGGCAATATCTGGGATTGAGTTAGCCAAAACAAAACCGGATATTTCCGGTTTCATGCAGTCATATCCGGACAAAGTGGTGTGGAATTTGTATGCAATAGACCAAGCAAATCATAGTAAAAATGGTTTTGGAGAAAAGCAAACTCCTTTCTTTAGGCAAGTGCATAAAATGTCATGTATACAAACAGAAATATCATGTTTGTTTGCCGCAGTTCTTCTAGCTTTCTCCTAGAAAATACGAATGTGTAGAGCTGGTGTCTCCATGTGTAACCAATTAGAGTTTCCCAGTACAAAATTAAATGTTCCCTGATAAAAAACATTCAAAACTATAAAGTCCTTTGATAATATGCAGAAAAAACAAACACAGAGGCTGTCGCAATATCTGTGATTGAGTTAGCCAAAACAAAAGCAGATATTTCCCCTTTCATCCAGTCATATCCGGACAAAGTGGTGTGGAATTTGTATGCAATAGACCAAGCAAATCATAGTAAAAATGGTTTTGGAGAAAAGCAAAGTCATTTCATTAGGCAGGTGCATAAAATGTCATGTATACAAACAGAATTATCATGTTTGTTTGCTGCAGTTCCTCTAGTTTTCTCCGTATAATTTACAAATGTTTAGAGCTGGTTTCTCCAAGTGAAAACAATGAGGGTTTCCCAGTACAAAATTAAATGTTCCCTGATAAAAAAATGTTTCAAAACAATAAAGTCCTTTGATAATATCCAGAAAACACAAACACAGGGGCTGTGGCAATATCTGGGATTGAGTTAGCCAAAAGAAAACCGGATATTTCCGGTTTCATGCAGTCATATCCGGACAAAGTGTTCTGGAATTGCTATGCAATGAACCGAGAAATTCACAGGAAAAATGGTTTTGGAGAAAAGCAAATTCCTTTCTTTAGGCAAGTGCATAAAATGTCATGTATACAAACAGAAATATCATGTTTGCTTGCCGCAGTTCCTCTAGTTTTCTCCCAAGAATACACGAATAGGAAGAACTGGTTTCTGCATGTGGAACCAGTGATTGTTTCCCTGTACAAAATTAAATGCTCCCTGATTAAAAAAAAACATTCAAAACAATAATGACCATTGATAATATCCAGAAAACACAAACACAGGGGCTGTGGCAATATCTGGGATTGAGTTAGCCAAAAGAAAACCGGATATTTCCGGTTTCATGCAGTCATATCCGGACAAAGTGGTGTGGAATTTGTATGCAATAGACAAAGCAAATCATAGTAAAAATGGTTTTGGAGAAAAGCAAAGTCCTTTCTTTAGGCAAGTGCATAAAATGTCATGTATACAAACAGAAATATCATGTTTGTTTGCCGCAGTTCTTCTAGCTTTCTCCTAGAAAATACGAATGTGTAGAGCTGGTGTCTCCATGTGGAACCAATTAGAGTTTCCCAGTACAAAATTAAATGTTCCCTGATAAAAACATTCAAAACTATAAAGTCCTTTGATAATATGCAGAAAACACAAACACAGAGGCTGTCGCAATATCTGTGATTGAGTTAGCCAAAACAAAAGCGGATATTTCCCCTTTCATCCAGTCATATCCGGACAAAGTGGTGTGGAATTTGTATGCAATAGACCAAGCAAATCATAGTAAAAATGGTTTTGGAGAAAAGCAAAGTCATTTCATTAGGCAGGTGCATAAAATGTCATGTATACAAACAGAATTATCATGTTTGTTTGCTGCAGTTCCTCTAGTTTTCTCCGTATAATTTAAAAATGTTTAGAGCTGGTTTCTCCAAGTGAAAACAATGAGGGTTTCCCAGTACAAAATTAAATGTTTCCTGATAAAAAAATGTTTCAAAACAATAAAGTCCTTTGATAATATCCAGAAAACACAAACACAGGGGCTGTGGCAATATCTGGGATTGAGTTAGCCAAAACAAAACCGGATATTTCCGGTTTCATGCAGTCATATCCGGACAAAGTGGTCTGGAATTGCTATGCAATGAACTGAGAAATTCACAGGAAAAATGGCTTTGGAGAAAAGCAAAGTCCTTTCTTTAGGCAAGTGCATAAAATGTCATGTATACAAACAGAAATATCATGTTTGCTTGCCGCAGTTCCTCTAGTTTTCTCCCAAGAATACACGAATAGGAAGAACTAGTTTCTGCATGTGGAACCAGTGATTGTTTCCCTGTACAAAATTAAATGCTCCCTGATTAAAAAAAAAACATTCAAAACAATAATGACCATTGATAATATCCAGAAAACACAAACACAGGGGCTGTGGCAATATCTGGGATTGAGTTAGCCAAAAGAAAACCGGATATTTCCGGTTTCATGCAGTCATATCCGGACAAAGTGGTGTGGAATTTGTATGCAATAGACCAAGCAAATCATAGTAAAAATGGTTTTGGAGAAAAGCAAACTCCTTTCTTTAGGCAAGTGCATAAAATGTCATGTATACAAACAGAAATATCATGTTTGTTTGCCGCAGTTCTTCTAGCTTTCTCCTAGAAAATACGAATGTGTAGAGCTGGTGTCTCCATGTGGAACCAATTAGAGTTTCCCAGTACAAAATTAAATGTTCCCTGATAAAAACATTCAAAACTATAAAGTCCTTTGATAATATGCAGAAAACACAAACACAGAGGCTGTCGCAATATCTGTGATTGAGTTAGCCAAAACAAAAGCGGATATTTCCCCTTTCATCCAGTCATATCCGGACAAAGTGGTGTGGAATTTGTATGCAATAGACCAAGCAAATCATAGTAAAAATGGTTTTGGAGAAAAGCAAAGTCATTTCATTAGGCAGGTGCATAAAATGTCATGTATACAAACAGAATTATCATGTTTGTTTGCTGCAGTTCCTCTAGTTTTCTCCGTATAATTTAAAAATGTTTAGAGCTGGTTTCTCCAAGTGAAAACAATGAGGGTTTCCCAGTACAAAATTAAATGTTTCCTGATAAAAAAATGTTTCAAAACAATAAAGTCCTTTGATAATATCCAGAAAACACAAACACAGGGGCTGTGGCAATATCTGGGATTGAGTTAGCCAAAACAAAACCGGATATTTCCGGTTTCATGCAGTCATATCCGGACAAAGTGGTCTGGAATTGCTATGCAATGAACTGAGAAATTCACAGGAAAAATGGCTTTGGAGAAAAGCAAAGTCCTTTCTTTAGGCAAGTGCATAAAATGTCATGTATACAAACAGAAATATCATGTTTGCTTGCCGCAGTTCCTCTAGTTTTCTCCCAAGAATACACGAATAGGAAGAACTGGTTTCTGCATGTGGAACCAGTGATTGTTTCCCTGTACAAAATTAAATGCTCCCTGATTAAAAAAAAAACGTTCCAAACAATAATGACCATTGATAATATCCAGAAAACACAAACACAGAGGCTGTGGCAATCTGGGATTGAATTAGCCAAAACAAAAGGGATATTTCCATTTTCATACAGTCATATCCGGACAAAGTGTTCTGGAATTGCTATGCAATGAACCGAGAAAATCACAGTAAAAATGGTTTTGGAGAAAAGCAAAGTCCTTTCTTTAGGCAAGTGCATAAAATGTCATGTATACAAACAGAAATATCATGTTTGCTTGCCGCAGTTCCTCTAGTTTTCTCGCTAGAAAATACGAATGTGTAGAGCTGGTGTCTCCATGTGGAACCACTGAGGGTTTCCCTGTACAAAATTAAATGCTCCCTGATAAAAAAAAAAACGTTCAAAACAATAATGACCATTGATAATATCCAGAAAACACAAACACAGTGGCTGTGGCAATATCTGGGATTGAGTTAGCCAAAACAAAACCGGATATTTCCGGTTCCATCCAGTCATATCCGGACAAAGTGGTGTGGAATATGCATGCAATAGACCAAGCAAATCATAGTAAAAATGGTTTTGGAGAAAAGCAAACTCCTTTATTCAAGCAAGTGCATAAAATGTCATGTATACAAACAGAATTATCATGTTTGTTTGCTGCAGTTCCTCTAGTTTTCTCCGTATAATTTAAAAATGTTTAGAGCTGGTT
This sequence comes from Lepus europaeus, assembly GCF_033115175.1. Lineage (NCBI taxonomy): Eukaryota > Metazoa > Chordata > Mammalia > Lagomorpha > Leporidae > Lepus > Lepus europaeus. The sequence goes on along the minus strand of NC_084847.1, from coordinate 37,589,128 downwards.
TCTCCAAGTGAAAACAATGAGGGTTTCCCAGTACAAAATTAAATGTTTCCTGATAAAAAAATGTTTCAAAACAATAAAGTCCTTTGATAATATCCAGAAAACACAAACACAGGGGCTGTGGCAATATCTGGGATTGAGTTAGCCAAAAGAAAACCGGATATTTCCGGTTTCATGCAGTCATATCCGGAAAAAGTGGTCTGGAATTGCTATGCAATGAACTGAGTAATTCACAGGAAAAATGGCTTTGGAGAAAAGCAAAGTCCTTTCTTTAGGCAAGTGCATAAAATGTCATGTATACAAACAGAAATATCATGTTTGCTTGCCGCAGTTCCTCTAGTTTTCTCCCAAGAATACACGAATAGGAAGAACTGGTTTCTGCATGTGGAACCAGTGATTGTTTCCCTGTACAAAATTAAATGCTCCCTGATTAAAAAAAAAACATTCAAAACAATAATGACCATTGATAATATCCAGAAAACACAAACACAGGGGCTGTGGCAATATCTGGGATTGAGTTAGCCAAAAGAAAACCGGATATTTCCGGTTTCATGCAGTCATATCCGGACAAAGTGGTGTGGAATTTGTATGCAATAGACCAAGCAAATCATAGTAAAAATGGTTTTGGAGAAAAGCAAAGTCCTTTCTTTAGGCAAGTGCATAAAATGTCATGTATACAAACAGAAATATCATGTTTGTTTGCCGCATTTCTTCTAGCTTTCTCCTAGAAAATACGAATGTGTAGAGCTGGTGTCTCCATGTGGAACCAATTAGAGTTTCCCAGTACAAAATTAAATGTTCCCTGATAAAAACATTCAAAACTATAAAGTCCTTTGATAATATGCAGAAAACACAAACACAGAGGCTGTCGCAATATCTGTGATTGAGTTAGCCAAAACAAAAGCGGATATTTCCCCTTTCATCCAGTCATATCCGGACAAAGTGGTGTGGAATTTGTATGCAATAGACCAAGCAAATCATAGTAAAAATGGTTTTGGAGAAAAGCAAAGTCATTTCATTAGGCAGGTGCATAAAATGTCATGTATACAAACAGAATTATCATGTTTGTTTGCTGCAGTTCCTCTAGTTTTCTCCGTATAATTTAAAAATGTTTAGAGCTGGTTTCTCCAAGTGAAAACAATGAGGGTTTCCCAGTACAAAATTAAATGTTTCCTGATAAAAAAATGTTTCAAAACAATAAAGTCCTTTGATAATATCCAGAAAACACAAACACAGGGGCTGTGGCAATATCTGGGATTGAGTTAGCCAAAACAAAACCGGATATTTCCGGTTTCATGCAGTCATATCCGGACAAAGTGGTCTGGAATTGCTATGCAATGAACTGAGAAATTCACAGGAAAAATGGCTTTGGAGAAAAGCAAAGTCCTTTCTTTAGGCAAGTGCATAAAATGTCATGTATACAAACAGAAATATCATGTTTGCTTGCCGCAGTTCCTCTAGTTTTCTCCCAAGAATACACGAATAGGAAGAACTGGTTTCTGCATGTGGAACCAGTGATTGTTTCCCTGTACAAAATTAAATGCTCCCTGATTAAAAAAAAAACGTTCCAAACAATAATGACCATTGATAATATCCAGAAAACACAAACACAGAGGCTGTGGCAATCTGGGATTGAATTAGCCAAAACAAAAGGGATATTTCCATTTTCATACAGTCATATCCGGACAAAGTGTTCTGGAATTGCTATGCAATGAACCGAGAAAATCACAGTAAAAATGGTTTTGGAGAAAAGCAAAGTCCTTTCTTTAGGCAAGTGCATAAAATGTCATGTATACAAACAGAAATATCATGTTTGCTTGCCGCAGTTCCTCTAGTTTTCTCGCTAGAAAATACGAATGTGTAGAGCTGGTGTCTCCATGTGGAACCACTGAGGGTTTCCCTGTACAAAATTAAATGCTCCCTGATAAAAAAAAAAACGTTCAAAACAATAATGACCATTGATAATATCCAGAAAACACAAACACAGTGGCTGTGGCAATATCTGGGATTGAGTTAGCCAAAACAAAACCGGATATTTCCGGTTCCATCCAGTCATATCCGGACAAAGTGGTGTGGAATATGCATGCAATAGACCAAGCAAATCATAGTAAAAATGGTTTTGGAGAAAAGCAAACTCCTTTATTCAAGCAAGTGCATAAAATGTCATCTATACAAACAGAAATATCATGTTTGTTTGCCGCAGTTCCTCTAGATTTCTCCCTAGAATACCCGAATAGGAAGAACTGGTTTCTGCATGTGGAACCAGTGATTGTTTCCCTGTAAAAAATGAAATGCTCCCTGATAAAAAAAACGTTCAAAACAATAATGACCATTGGTAATATCCAGAAAACAAAAACACAGAGGCTGTGGCAATATCTGGGATTGAGTTAACCAAAACAAAACCGGATATTTCCGGTTTCATGCAGTCATATCCGGGCAAAGTGGTGTGGAATTTGTATGCAATAGATGAAGCAAATCATAGTAAAAATGGTTTTGGAGAACAGCAAACTCCTTTCTTTGGACAAGTGCATAAAATGTCATGTATACAAACAGAAATATCATGTTTGTTTGCCGCAGTTCTTCTAGCTTTCTCCTAGAAAATACGAATGTGTAGAGCTGGTGTCTCCATGTGGAACCAATTAGAGTTTCCCAGTACAAAATTAAATGCTCACTGATTAAAAAAAAACATTCAAAACAATAAAGTCCTTTGATAATATCCAGAAAACACAAACACAGGGGCTGTGGCAATATCTGTGATTGAGTTAGCCAAAACAAAAGCAGATATTTCCCCTTTTATCCAGTCATATCCAGACAAAGTGGTTTGGAATTTGTATGCAATAGAAGAAGCAAATCATTGTAAAAATGGTTTTGGAGAAAAGCAGAGTCATTTCATTAGGCAAGTGCATAAAATGTCATGTATACAAACAGAAATATCATGTTTGTTTGCCGCAGTTCCTCTAGTTTCTCGCTTAGAAAATACGAATGTGTAGAGCTGGTGTCTCCATGTGGAACCAATTAGAGTTTCCCAGTACAAAATTAAATGCTCCCTGATTAAAAAAAATTCAAAACTATAATGACCATTGATAATATCCAGAAAACACAAACACAGAGGCTGTGGCAATCTGGGATTGAGTTAGCCAAAACAAAACCGGATATTTCCGGTTTCATGCAGTCATATCCGGACAAAGTGGTGTGGAATTTTTATGCAATAGACCAAGCAAATCATAGTAAAATGGTTTTGGAGAAAAGCAAAGTCATTTCATTAGGCAGGTGCATAAAATATCATGTATAAAACAGAAATATCATGTTTTTTGCTGCATTTCCTCTAGCATTCTCCGTATAAATTACAAATGTTTAGAGCTGATTTCTCCATGTGGAACCACTGAGGGTTTCCCAGTACAAAATTAAATGTTCCCTGATAAAAAAAAATGTTTCAAAACAATAAAGTCCTTTGATAATATCCAGAAAACACAAACACAGGGGCTGTGGCAATATCTGGGATTGAGTTAGCCAAAACAAAACCGGATATTTCCGGTTTCATGCAGTCATATCTGGACAAAGTGGTGTGGAATTTGTATGCAATAGACCAAGCAAATCATAGTAAAAATGGTTTTGGAGAAAAGCAAAGTCTTTTCGTTGGACAAGTGCATAAAATGTCATGTATACAAACAGAAATATCATGTTTGCTTGCCGCAGTTCCTCTAGTTTCTCGCTTAGAAAATACGAATGTGTAGAGCTGGTGTCTCCATGTGAAACCACTGAGTGTTTACCAGTACAAAATTAAATGTTCCATGATAAAAAAAAATTCAAAACAATAATGACCATTGATAATATCCGGAAAACAAAAACACAGAGGCTGTGGCAATCTGGGATTGAGTTAGCCAAAACAAAACCGGATATTTCCGGTTTCATACAGTCATATCCGGACAAAGTGTTCTGGAATTCCTATGCAATGAACCGAGAAAATCACAGTATAAATGGTTTTGGAGAAAAGCAAAGCCTTTTCGTTGGACAAGTGCATAAAATGTCATGTATACAAACAGAAATATCATGTTTGTTTGCCGCAGTTCTTCTAGCATTCTCCTAGAAAATACGAATGTGTAGAGCTGGTGTCTCCATGTGGAACCAATTAGAGTTTCCCAGTACAAAATTAAATGTTCCCTGATAAAAAAAATTCAAAACAATTATGACCACTGAAAATATCCAGAAAACACAAACACAGGGGCTGTGGCAATATCTGGGATTGAGTTAGCCAAAACAAACCGGATATTTCCGGTTTCATGCAGTCATATCCGGACAAAGTGGTGTGGAATTTGTATGCAATAGAACAAGCAAATCATAGTAAAAATGGTTTTGGAGAAAAGCAAAGTGCTTTCTTTAGGCAAGTGCAGAAAATGTCATGTGTACAAACAGAAATATCACGTTTGTTTGCCGCAGTTCCTCTAGTTTCTCGCTTAGAAAATACGAATGTGTAGAGCTAGTGTCTCCATGTGGAACCAATTAGAGTTTCCCACTACAAAATTAAATGTTCCCTGATAAAAAACATTCAAAACAATGAAGTCCTTTGGTAATATCCAGAAAAAACAAACACAGAGGCTGTCGCAAAATCTGTGATTGAGTTAGCCAAAACAAAAGCGGATATTTCCCCTTTCATCCAGTCATATCCGGACAAAGTGGTGTGGAATTTGTATGCAATAGACCAAGCAAATCATAGTAAAATGCTTTTGGAGAAAAGCAAAGTCATTTCATTAGGCAGGTGCATAAAATATCATGTATACAAACAGAAATATCATGTTTGCTTGCCGCAGTTCCTCTAGTTTCTCGCTTAGAAAATACGAATGTGTAGAGCTGTTTTCTCCATGTGGAACCACTGAGGGTTTCCCAGTACAAAATTAAATGCTCCCTGATAAAAAAAAACGTTCAAAACAATAATGACCATTGATAATATCCAGAAAACACAAACACAGGGGCTGTGGCAATATCTGGGATTGAGTTAGCAAAACAAAAGCGGATATTTCTGGTTTCATGCAGTCATATCCGCACATAGTGGTGAGAAATCCTATGTAATGGACCGAGAAAATCATAGTAAAAATGGTTTTGGAGAAAAACAAAGTCCTTTCTTTAGGCAAGTGCATAAAATGTCATGTATACAAACAGCGATATCATGTTTGTTTGCCGCAGTTCCTCTAGTTTTCTCCCTAGAATACACGAATAGGAAGAACTGGTTTCTGCATGTGGAACCAGTTATTGTTTCCCTGTACAAAATTAAATGCTCCTTGATTAAAAAAAACGTTCAAAAAAATAATGACCATTGATAATATCCAGAAAACACAAACACAGGGGCTGTGGCAATATCTGGGATTGAGTTAGCCAAAACAAAACCGGATATTTCCGGTTTCATGCAGTCATATCCGGACAAAGTGGTGTGGAATTTGTATGCAATAGACCAAGCAAATCATAGTAAAAATGGTTTTGGAGAAAAGCAAAGTGCTTTCTTTAGGCAAGTGCAGAAAATGTCATGTGTACAAACAGAAATATCACGTTTGTTTGCCGCAGTTCCTCTAGTTTCTCGCTTAGAAAATACGAATGTGTAGAGCTGGTGTCTCCATGTGGAACCAATTAGAGTTTCCCACTACAAAATTAAATGTTCCCTGATAAAAACATTCAAAACAATGAAGTCCTTTGGTAATATCCAGAAAACACAAACACAGAGGCTGTCGCAATATCTGTGATTGAGTTAGCCAAAACAAAAGCGGATATTTCCGGTTTCATGCAGTCATATCCGGACAAAGTGGTGTGGAATTTGTATGCAATAGACCAAGCAAATCATAGTAAAATGGTTTTGGAGAAAAGCAAAGTCATTTCATTAGGCAGGTGCATAAAATGTCATGTATACAAACAGAAATATCATGTTTGCTTGCCGCAGTTCCTATAGAATCTCGCTTAGAAAATCCGAATGTGTAGAGCTGGTTTCTCCATGTGGAACCACTGAGGGTTTCCCAGTACAAAATTAAATGCTCCCTGATAAAAAAAAAACGTTCAAAACAATAATGACCATTGATAATATCCAGAAAACACAAACACAGGGGCTGTGGCAATATCTGGGATTGAGTTAGCAAAACAAAACCGGATATTTCCGGTTTCATGCAGTCATATCCGGACATAGTGGTGAGAAATCCTATGTAATGGACCGAGAAAATCATAGTAAAAATGGTTTTGGAGAAAAGCAAAGTCCTTTCTTTAGGCAAGTGCATAAAATGTCATGTATACAAACAGAGATATCATGTTTTTTTGCCGCAGTTCCTCTAGTTTTCTCCCTAGAATACACGAATAGGAAGAACTGGTTTCTGCATGTGGAACCAGTGATTGTTTCACGGTACAAAATTAAATGCTCCCTGATTAAAAAAGACGTTCAAAACAATAATGACCATTGATAATATCCAGAAAACACAAACACAGGGGCTGTGGCAATATCTGGGATTGAGTTAGCCAAAACAAAACCGGATATTTCCAGTTTCATGCAGTCATATCTGGACAAAGTGGTGTGGAATTTGTATGCAATAAACCAAGCAAATCATAGTACAGATGGTTTTGGAGAAAAGCAATGTCTTTTCGTGGACAAGTGCATAAAATGTCATGTATACAAACAGAAATATCATGTTTGTTTGCCGCAGTTCCTCTAGTTTCTCGCTTAGAAAATACGAATGTTTAGAGCTGGTGTCTCCATGTGGAACCAATTAGAGTTTCCCAGTACAAAATTAAATGTTCCCTGATAAAAAAAATCAAAACAATAAAGTCCTTTGATAATAACCAGAAAACACAAACACAGAGGCTGTGGCAATCTGGGATTGAGTTAGCCAAAACAAAACCGGATATTTCCGGTTTCATGCAGTCATATCCGGACAAGTGGTGTGCAATTTGTATGCAATAGACCAAGCAAGTCATAGTAAAAATGGTTTTGGAGAAAAGCAAAGTCTTTTCGTTGGACAAGTGCATAAAATGTCATGTATACAAACAGAAATATCATGTTTGTTTGCCGCAGGTCTTCTAGCTTTCTCCTAGAAAATACGAATGTGTAGAGCTGGTGTCTCCATGTGGAACCAATTAGAGTTTCCCAGTACAAAATTAAATGTTCCCTGATAAAAAACATTCAAAACAATAAAGTCCTTTGATAATATCCAGAAAACACAAACACAGAGGCTGTCGCAATATCTGTGATTGAGTTAGCCAAAACAAAAGCGGATATTTCCCCGTTCATCCAGTCATATCCGGACAAAGAGGTGTGGAATTTGTATGCAATAGACCAAGCAAATCATAGTAAAATGGTTTTGGAGAAAAGCAAAGTCATTTCATTAAGCAGGTGCATAAAATGTCATGTATACAAACAGAAATATCATGTTTGTTTGCCGCAGTTCCTCTAGCATTCTCCGTATAATTTACAAATGTTTAGAGCTGGTTTCTCCATGTGGAACCACTGAGGGTTTCCCAGTACAAAATTGAATGTTCCCTGATAAAAAAAATGTTTCAAAACAATAAAGACCTTTGATAATATCCGAAAACACAAACACAGGGGCTATGGCAATATGTGGGATTGAGATAGCAAAGCAAAACCGGATATTTCCGGTTTCATGCAGTCATATCCGGACAAAGTGGTGTGGAATTCCTATGCAATGAACCGAGAAAATCATAATAAAAATGGTTTTGGAGAAAAGCAAAGTCCTTTCTTTAGGCAAGTGCATAAAATGTCATGTATACAAACAGAAATATCATGTTTGTTTGCCGCAGTTCCTCTAGTTTTCTCCCTAGAATACAGGAATAGGAAGAACTGGTTTCTGCATGTGGATCCAGTGATTGTTTCCCTGTACAAAATTAAATGCTCCCAGATTAAAAAAAATACGTTCAAAACAATAATGACCATTGATAATATCCAGAAAACACAAACACAGAAGCTGTGGCAATCTGGGATTGAGTTAGCCAAAACAAAACCGGATATTTCCGGTTTCCTACAGTCATATCCGGACAAAGTGGTGTGGAATTTGTATGCAATAGACCAAGCAAATCATAGTAAAAATGGTTTTGGAGAAAAGCAAAGTCCTTTCTTTAGGCAAGTGCATAAAATGTCATGTATACAAACAGAAATATCATGTTTGTTTGCCGCAGTTCCTCTAGTTTCTCGCTTAGAAAATACGAATGTGTAGAGCTGGTGTCTCCATGTGGAACCAGTTAGAGTTTCCCACTACAAAATTAAATGTTCCCTCATAAAAAACATTCAAAACAATGAAGTCCTTTGGTAATATCCAGAAAACACAAACACAGAGGCTGTCGCAATATCTGTGATTGAGTTAGCCAAAACAAAAGCGGATATTTCCCCTTTCATCCAGTCATATCCGGACAAAGTGGTGTGGAATTTGTATGCAATAGACCAAGCAAATCATAGTAAAATGGTTTTGGAGAAAAGCAAAGTCATTTCATTAGGCAGGTGCATAAAATGTCATGTATACAAACAGAAATATCATGTTTGCTTGCCGCAGTTCCTATAGAATCTCGCTTAGAAAATACGAATGTGTAGAGCTGGTTTCTCCATGTGGAACCACTGAGGGTTTCCTAGTACAAAATTAAATGCTCCCTGATAAAAAAAAAACGTTCAAAACAATAATGACCATTGATAATATCCAGAAAACACAAACACAGGGGCTGTGGCAATATCTGGGATTGAGTTAGCAAAACAAAACCGGATATTTCCGGTTTCATGCAGTCATATCCGGACATAGTGGTGAGAAATCCTATGTAATGGACCGAGAAAATCATAGTAAAAATTGTTTTGGAGAAAAGCAAAGTCCTTTCTTTAGGCAAGTGCATAAAATGTCATGTATACAAACAGAGATATCATGTTTGTTTGCCGCAGTTCCTCTAGGTTTCTCCCTAGAATACACGAATAGGAAGAACTGGTTTCTGCATGTGGAACCAGTGATTGTTTTACGGTACAAAATTAAATGCTGCCTGATTAAAAAAGACGTTCAAAACAATAATGACCATTGATAATATCCAGAAAACACAAACACAGGGGCTGTGGCAATATCTGGGATTGAGTTAGCCAAAACAAAACCGGATATTTCCAGTTTCATGCAGTCATATCTGGACAAAGTGGTGTGGAATTTGTATGCAATAGACCAAGCAAATCATAGTACAAATGGTTTTGGAGAAAAGCAAAGTCATTTCATTAGGCAGGTGCATAAAATGTCATGTATACAAACAGAAATATCATGTTTGTTTGCCGCAGGTCTTCTAGCTTTCTCCTAGAAAATACGAATGTGTAGAGCTGGTGTTTCCATGTGGAACCAATTAGAGTTTCCCAGTACAAAATTAAATGTTCCCTGATAAAAAACATTCAAAACAATAAAGTCCTTTGATAATATCCAGAAAACACAAACACAGAGGCTGTCGCAATATCTGGGATTGAGTTAGCCAAAACAAAAGCGGATATTTCCCCTTTCATCCAGTCATATCCGAACAAAGAGGTGTGGAATTTGTATGCAATAGACCAAGCAAATCATAGTAAAATGGTTTTGGAGAAAAGCAAAGTCATTTCATTAGGCAGGTGCATAAAATGTCATGTATACAAACAGAAATATCATGTTTGTTTGCCGCAGTTCCTCTAGCATTCTCCGTATAATTTACAAATGTTTAGAGCTGGTTTCTCCATGTGGAACCACTGAGGGTTTCCCAGTACAAAATTAAATGTTCCGTGATAAAAAAAATGTTTCAAAACAATAAAGACCTTTGATAATATCCAGAAAACACAAACACAGGGGCTATGGCAATATGTGGGATTGAGATAGCAAAGCAAAACCGGATATTTCCGGTTTCATGCAGTCATATCCGGACAAAGTGGTGTGGAATTCCTATGCAATGAACCGAGAAAATCATAATAAAAATGGTTTTGGAGAAAAGCAAAGTCCTTTCTTTAGGCAAGTGCATAAAATGTCATGTATACAAACAGAAATATCATGTTTGTTTGCCGCAGTTCCTCTAGTTTTCTCCCTAGAATACAGGAATAGGAAGAACTGGTTTCTGCATGTGGATCCAGTGATTGTTTCCCTGTACAAAATTGAATGCTCCCAGATTAAAAAAATATACGTTCAAAACAATAATGACCATTGATAATATCCAGAAAACACAAACACAGAAGCTGTGGCAATCTGGGATTGAGTTAGCCAAAACAAAACCGGATATTTCCCCTTTCATCCAGTCATATCCGGACAAAGTGGTGTGGAATTTGTATGCAATAGACCAAGCAAATCATAGTAAAAATGGTTTTGGAGAAAAGCAAAGTCCTTTCTTTAGGCAAGTGCATAAAATGTCATGTATACAAACAGAAATATCATGTTTGCTTGCCGCAGTTCCTCTAGTTTTCTCCAAAGAATACACGAATAGGAAGAACTGGTTTCTGCATGTGGATCCAGTGATTGTTTCCCTGTACAAAATTAAATGCTCCCTGATTAAAAAAAAACGTTCAAAACAATAATGACCATTGATAATATCCAGAAAACACAAACACAGGGGCTGTGGCAATATCTGGGATTGAGTTAGCCAAAACAAAACCGGATATTTCCGGTTACATGCAGTCATATCCGGACAAAGTGGTGTGGAATTTGTATGCAATAGACCAAGCAAATCATAGTAAAAATGGTTTTGGAGAAAAGCAAACTCCTTTCTTTAGGCAAGTGCATAAAATGTCATGTATACAAACAGAAATATCATGTTTGTTTGCCGCAGTTCCTCTAGTTTCTCGCTTAGAAAATACGAATGTGTAGAGCTGGTGTTTCCATGTGGAACCAATTAGAGTTTCCCAGTACAAAATTAAATGTTCCCTGATAAAAAACATTCAAAACAATAAAGTCCTTTGATAATAACCAGAAAACACAAACACAGAGTCTGTGGCAATCTGGGATTGAGTTAGCCAAAACAAAACCGGATATTTCCGGTTTCATGCAGTCATATCCGGACAAAGTGGTGTGCAATTTGTATGCAATAGAACAAGTAAATCATAGTAAAATGTTTTTGGAGAAAAGCAAAGTCTTTTCGTTGGACAAGTTCATAAAATGTCATGTATACAAACAGAAATATCATGTTTGTTTGCCGCAGGTCTTCTAGCTTTCTCCTAGAAAATACGAATGTGTAGAGCTGGTGTCTCCATGTGGAACCAATTAGAGTTTCCCAGTACAAAATTAAATGTTCCCTGATAAAAAACATTCAAAACAATAAAGTCCTTTGATAATATCCAGAAAACACAAACACAGAGGCTGTCGCAATATCTGTGATTGAGTTAGCCAAAACAAAAGCGGATATTTCCCCGTTCATCCAGTCATATCCGAACAAAGAGGTGTGGTATTTGTATGCAATAGACCAAGCAAATCATAGTAAAATGGTTTTGGAGAAAAGCAAAGTCATTTCATTAGGCAGGTGCATAAAATATCATGTATAAAAACAGAAATATCATGTTTGTTTGCTTCAGTTCCTCTAGCATTCTCCGTATAATTTACAAATGTTTAGAGCTGGTTTCTCCATGTGGAACCACTGAGGGTTTCCCAGTACAAAATTAAATGTTCCCTGATAAAAAAATGTTTCAAAACAATAAAGTCCTTTGATAATATCCAGAAAACACAAACACAGGGGCTATGGCAATATCTGGGATAGAGTTAGCCAAAACAAAACCGGATATTTCCGGTTTCATGCAGTCATATCCGGACAAAGTGGTGTGGAATTCCTATGCAATGAACCGAGAAAATCATAGTAAAAATGGTTTTACAGAAATGCAAAGTCCTTTCTTTAGGCAAGTGCATAAAATGTCATGTATACAAACAGAAATATCATGATTGTTTGCAGCAGTTCCTCTAGATTTCTCCCTAGAATACACGAATAGGAAGAACTGGTTTCTGCATGTGGATCCAGTGATTGTTTCACGGTACAAAATTAAATACTCCCTGTTAAAAAAAACGTTCAAAACAATAATTACCATTGATAATATCCAGAAAACACAAACACAGGGGCTGTGGCAATATCTGGGATTGAGATAGCAAAACAAAACCGGATATTTCCGGTTTCATGCAGTCATATCCGGACAAAGTGTTGTGGAATTCCTATGTAATGGACCGAGAAAATCATAGTAAAAATGGTTTTGGAGAAATGCAAAGTCCTTTCTTTAGCAAAGTGCATAAAATATCATGCATACAAACAGAGACATCATGTTTGTTTGCCGCAGTTCCTCTAGTTTTCTCCCTAGAATACACGAATAGGAAGAACTGGTTTCTGCATGTGGAACCAGTGATTGTTTCCCTGTACAAAATTAAATGCTCCCTGATTAAAAAACCGTTCAAAACAATAATGACCATTGATAATATCCAGAAAACACAAACACAGGGGCTGTGGCAATATCTGGGATTGAGTTAGCCAAAACAAAACCGGATATTTCCGGTTTCATGCAGTCATATCCGGACAAAGTGGTGTGGAACTTGTATGCATTAGACCAAGCAAATCATAGTAAAAATGGTTTTGGAGAAATGCAAACTCATTTCTTTAGGCAAGTGTATAAAATGTCATGTATACAAACAGAAATATCATGTTTGTTTGCCGCAGTTCCTCTAGTTTCTCGCGTAGAAAATACGAATGTGTAGAGCTGGTGTCTCTATGTGGAACCAATTAGAGTTTCCCAGTACAAAATTAAATGTTCCCTGATTAAAAAAAAATCAAAACAATAATGACCATTGATAATATCCAGAAAACACAAACACAGAGGCTGTGGCAATCTGGGATTGAGTTAGCCAAAACAAAACCGGATATTTCCGGTTTCATGCAGTCATATCCGGACAAAGTGGTGTGGAATTTGTATGCAATAGACCAAGCAAATCATAGTAAAAATGGTTTTGGAGAAAAGCAAACTCCTTCTTTAGGCAAGTGCATAAAATGTCATGTATACAAACAGAAATATCATGTTTGTTTGCCGCAGTTCTTCTAGCTTTCTCCTAGAAAATACGAATGTGTAGAGCTGGTGTCTCCATGTGGAACCAATTAGAGTTTCCCAGTACAAAATTAAATGTTCCCTGATAAAAAACATTCAGAACAATAAAGTCCTTTGATAATATCCAGAAAACACAAACACAGAGGCTGTGGTAATATCTGTGATTGAGTTAGCCAAAACAAAACCGGATATGTCCCCTTTCATCCAGTCATATCTGGAAAAAGTGGTGTGGAATTCCTATGCAATGAGCCGAGAAAATCACAGTAAAAATAGTTTTGGAGAAAAGCAAAGTCCTTTCTTTAGGCAAGTGCATAAGATGTCATGTATACAAACAGAAATATCATGTTTGTTTGCCGCAGTTCCGCTAGTTTTCTCCCTAGAATACCCGAATAGGAAGAACTGGTTTCTGCATGTGGATCCAGTGATTGTTTCCCTGTACAAAATTAAATGCTCCCTGATAAAAAAAAACGTTCAAAACAATAATGACCATTGATAATATCCAGAAAACACAAACACAGGGGCTGTGGCAATATCTGGGATTGAGTTAGCCAAAACAAAACCGGATATTTCCGGTTTCATGCAGTCATATCCGGACAAAGTGGTGTGGAATTTGTATGCAATAGACCAAGCAAATCATAGTAAAAATGGTTTTGGAGAAAAGCAAAGTCTTTTCGTTGGACAAGTGCATAAAATGCCATCTATACAAACAGAAATATGATGTTTGTTTGCCGCAGTTCCTCTAGTTTCTCGCTTAGAAAATACGAATGTGTAGAGCTGGTGTCTCCATGTGGAACCAATTAGAGATTCCCAGTACAAAATTAAATGTTCCCTGATAAAAAAAATTCAAAACAATAAAGTCCTTTAATAATATCCAGAAAACACAAACACAGAGGCTGTCGCAATATCTGTGATTGAGTTAGTCAAAACAAAAGCGGATATTTCCCCTTTCATCCAGTCATATCCGGACAAAGTGGTGTGGAATTTGTATGCAATAGACCAAGCAAATCATAGTAAAATGGTTTTGGAGAAAAGCAAAGTCATTTCATTGGGCAGGTGCATAAAATCTCATGTATACAAACAGAATTATCATGTTTGTTTGCTGCAGTTCCTCTAGCATTCTCCGTATAAATTACAAATGTTTAGAGCTGGTTTCTCCATGTGGAACCACTGAGGGTTTCCCAGTACAAAATTAAATGTTCCCTGATAAAAAAAAGTTTCAAAACAATAAAGTCCTTTGATAAAATCCAGAAAACACAAACACAGGGGCTGTGGTAATAGCTTGGATTGAGTTAGCCAAAACAAAACCGGATATTTCCGGTTTCATCCAGTCATATCCGGAAAAAGTCGTGTGGAATTCCTATGCAATGAACCGAGAAAATCACAGTAAAAATGGTTTTGGAGAAAAGCAATGTCCTTTCTTTAGGCAAGTGCATAAAATGTCATGTATACAAACAGAAATATCATGTTTGTTTGCCGCCGTTCCTCTAGTTTTCTCCCTAGAATACTCGAATAGGAAGAACTGGTTTCTGCATGTGGATGCAGTGATTCTTTCCCTGCACAAAATTAAATGCTCCCTGATAAAAAAAACGTTCAAAACAATAATGACCATTGATAATATCCAGAAAACACAAACACAGGGGCTGTGGCAATATCTGGGATTGAGTTAGCAAAACAAAACCGGATATTTCCGGTTTCATGCAGTCATATCCGGACAAAGTGGTGTGGAATTTGTATGCAATAGACCAAGCAAATCATAGTAAAAATGGTTTTGGAGAAAAGCAAAGTGCTTTCTTTAGGCAAGTGCATAAAATGTCATGTATACAAACAGAAATATCATGTTTGTTTGCCGCAGTTCCTCTAGTTTCTCGCGTAGAAAATACGAATGTGTAGAGCTGGTGTCTCCATGTGGAACCAATTAGAGTTTCCCAGTACAAAATTAAATGTTCCCTGATAAAAAACATTCAAAACAATAAAGTCCTTTGATAATATCCAGAAAACACAAACACAGAGGCTGTGGCAATATCTGTGATTGAGTTAGCCAAAACAAAACCGGATATTTCCCCTTACATCCAGTCATATCTGGAAAAAGTCGTGTGGAATTCCTATGCAATGAGCCGAGAAAATCACAGTAAAAATGGTTTTGGAGAAAAGCAAAGTCCTTTCTTTAGGCAAGTGCATAAAATGTCATGTATACAAACAGAAATATCATGTTTGTTTGCCGCAGTTCCTCTAGTTTTCTCCCTAGAATACCCGAATAGGAAGAACTGGTTTATGCATGTGGATCCAGTGATTGTTTCCCTGTACAAAATTAAATGCTCCCTGATAAAAAAAACGTTCAAAACAATAATGACCATTGATAATATCCAGAAAACACAAACACAGGGGCTGTGGCAGTGTCTGGGATTGAGTTAGCAAAACAAAACCGGATATTTCCGGTTTCATGCAGTCATATCCGGACATAGTGGTGAGAAATCCTATGTAATGGACCGAGAGAATCATAGTAAAAATGGTTTTGGAGAAAAGCAAGTCCTTTCTTTAGGCAAGTGCATAAAATATCATGTATACAAACAGAGATATCATGTTTGTTTGCCGCAGTTCTTCTAGCTTTCTCCTAGAAAATACGAATGTGTAGAGCTGGTGTCTCCATGTGGAACCAATTAGAGTTTCACAGTACAAAATTAAATGTTCCCTGATAAAGAACATTCAAAACAATAAAGTCCTTTGATAATATCCAGAAAACACAAACACAGAGGCTGTCGCAATATCTGGGATAGAGTTAGCCAAAACAAAACCGGATATTTCCCCTTTCATCCAGTCATATCCGGACAAAGTGGTGTGGAATTTGTATGCAATAGACCAAGCAAATCATAGTAAAATGGTTTTGGAGAAAAGCAAAGTCATTTCATTAGGCAGGTGCATAAAATGTCATGTATACAAACAGAATTATCATGTTTGTTTGCTGCAGTTCCTCTAGCATTCTCCGTATAATTTACAAATGTTTAGAGCTGGTTTCTCCATGTGGTACCACTGAGGGTTTCCCAGTACAAAATTAAATGTTCCCTGATAAAAAAATGTTTCAAAACAATAAAGTCCTTTGATAATATCCAGAAAATACAAACACAGGGCCTGTGGCAATATCTGGGATTGAGTTAGCCAAAACAAAACCGGATATTTCCGGTTTCATGCAGTCATATCCGGAGAAAGTGGTGTGGAATTTGTATGCAATAGACCAAGCAAATCATAGTAAAAATGGTTTTAGAGAAAAGCAAACTCCTTCTTTAGGCAAGTGCATAAAATGTCATGTATACAAACAGAAATATCATGTTTGTTTGCCGCAGTTCTTCTAGCTTTCTCCTAGAAAATACGAATGTGTAGAGCTGGTGTCTCCATGTGGAACCAATTAGAGTTTCCCACTACAAAATTAAATGTTCCCTGATTAAAAAAATGTTTCAAAACAATCATGACCATTGGTAATATCCAGAAAACACAAACACAGAGGCTGTGGCAATATCTGGGATTGAGTTAGCCAAAACAAAACCGGATATTTCCGGTTTCATGCAGTCATATCCGGACAAAGTGGTGTGGAATTTGTATGCAATAGACCAAGCAAATCATAGTAAAAATGGTTTTGGAGAAAAGCATAGTCCTTTCTTTAGCAAAGTGCATAAAATGTCATGTATACAAACAGAAATATCATGTTTGCTTGCCGCAGTTCCTCTAGTTTTCTCCCTAGAATACACGAATAGGAAGAACTGGTTTCTGCATTTGGAACCAGTGATTGTTTCCCAGTAGAAAATTAAATGCTCCCTGATTAAAAAAATCATTCAAAACAATAATGACCATTGATAATATCCAGAAAACACAAACACAGGGGCTGTGGCAATATCTGGGATTGAGTTAGCCAAAACAAAACCGGATATTTCCGGTTTCATGCAGTCATATCCGGACAAAGTGGTGTGGAATTTGTATGCAATAGACCAAGCAATTCATACTAAAAATGGTTTTGTGAAAAGCAAACTCCTTTCTTTAGGCAAGTGCATAAAATGTCATGTATACAAACAGAAATATCATGTTTGTTTGCCGCAGTTCCTCTAGTTTTCTCCCTAGAATACACGAATAGGAAGAACTGATTTCTGCATGTGGAACCAGTGATTGTTTCCCAGTACAAAATTAAATGCTCCCTGATTAAAAAAAAACGTTCAAAACAATAATGACCATTGATAATATCCAGAAAACCCAAACACAGGGGCTGTGGCAATATCTGGGATTGATTTAGCCAAAACAAAACCGGATATTTCCGGTTTCATGCAGTCATATCCGGACAAAGTGGTGTGGAATTTGTATGCTACAGACCAAGCAATTCATACTAAAAATGGTTTTGGAGAAAAGCAAACTCCTTTCTTTAGGCAAGTGCATAAAATGTCATGTATACAAACAGAAATATCATGTTTGTTTGCCGCAGTTCCTCTAGTTTATCGCTTAGAAAATAAGAATGTGTAGAGCTGGTGTCTCCATGTGGAACCACTGAGTGTTTCCCAGTACAAAATTAAATGTTCCCTGATGAAAAAAAAAAACTTTCAAAACAATCATGACCATTGGTAATATCCAGAAAACACAAACACAGAGGCTGTGGCAATATCTGGGATTGAGTTAGCCAAAACAAAACCGGATATTTCCGGTTTCATGCAGTCATATCCGGACAAAGTGGTGTGCAATTTGTATGCAATAGACCAAGCAAATCATAGTAAAAATGTTTTTGGAGAAAAGCAAAGTCTTTTCGTTGGACAAGTGCATAAAATGTCATGTATACAAACAGAAATATCATGTTTGTTTGCCGCAGTTCTTCTAGCTTTCTCCTAGAAAATACGAATGTGTAGAGCTGGTGTCTCCATGTGGAACCAATTAGAGTTTCCAGTACAAAATTAAATGTTCCCTGATAAAAAACATTCAAAACAATAAAGTCCTTTGATAATATCCAGAAAACACAAACACAGAGGCTGTGGCAATCTGGGATTGAGTTAGCCAAAACAAAACCGGATATTTCCGGTTTCATGCAGTCATATCCGGACAAAGTGGTGTGGAATTTTTATGCAATAGACCAAGCAAATCATAGTAAAATGGTTTTGGAGAAAAGCAAAGTCATTTCATTAGGCAGGTGCATAAAATATCATGTATAAAACAGAAATATCATGTTTTTTGCTGCATTTCCTCTAGCATTCTCCGTATAAATTACAAATGTTTAGAGCTGATTTCTCCATGTGGAACCACTGAGGGTTTCCCAGTACAAAATTAAATGTTCCCTGATAAAAAAAAATGTTTCAAAACAATAAAGTCCTTTGATAATATCCAGAAAACACAAACACAGGGGCTGTGGCAATATCTGGGATTGAGTTAGCCAAAAAAAACCGGATATTTCCGGTTTCATGCAGTCATATCTGGACAAAGTGGTGTGGAATTTGTATGCAATAGACCAAGCAAATCATAGTAAAAATGGTTTTGGAGAAAAGCAAAGTCTTTTCGTTGGACAAGTGCATAAAATGTCATGTATACAAACAGAAATATCATGTTTGCTTGCCGCAGTTCCTCTAGTTTCTCGCTTAGAAAATACGAATGTGTAGAGCTGGTGTCTCCATGTGAAACCACTGAGTGTTTACCAGTACAAAATTAAATGTTCCATGATAAAAAAAAAATTCAAAACAATAATGACCATTGATAATATCCAGAAAACAAAAACACAGAGGCTGTGGCAATCTGGGATTGAGTTAGCCAAAACAAAACCGGATATTTCCCCTTTCATGCAGTCATATCCGGACAAAGTGGTGTGGAATTTGTATGCAATAGACCAAGCAAATCATAGTAAAATGCTTTTGGAGAAAAGCAAAGTCATTTCATTAGGCAGGTGCATAAAATGTCATGTATACAAACAGAAATATCATGTTTGCTTGCCGCAGTTCCTCTAGTTTCTCGCTTAGAAAATACGAATGTGTAGAGCTGGTTTCTCCATGTGGAACCACTGAGGGTTTCCTAGTACAAAATTAAATGCTCCCTGATAAAAAAAAAATTCAAAACAATAATGACCATTGATAATATCCAGAAAACAAAAACACAGAGGCTGTGGCAATCTGGGATTGAGTTAGCCAAAACAAAACCGGATATTTCCGGTTTCATGCAGTCATATCCGGACATAGTGGTGAGAAATCATATGTAATGGACCGAGAAAATAATAGAAAAAATGGTTTTGGAGAAAAGCAAAGTCCTTTCTTTAGGCAAGTGCATAAAATGTCATGTATACAAACAGCGATATCATGTTTGTTTGCCGCAGTTCCTCTAGTTTTCTCCCTAGAATACACGAATAGGAGAAATGGTTTCTGCATGTGGATCCAGTGATTCTTTCCCTGTACAAAATTAAATGCTCCCTGATAAAAAAAAATGTTCCAAACAATAATGACAATTGATAATATTCAGAAAACACAAACACAGGTGCTGTGGCAATATCTGGGATTGAGTTAGCCAAAACAAAACCGGATATTTCCGGTTTCATACAGTCATATCCGGACAAAGTGTTCTGGAATTCCTATGCAATGAACCGAGAAAATCACAGTATAAATGGTTTTGGAGAAAAGCAAAGCCTTTTCGTTGGACAAGTGCATAAAATGTCATGTATACAAACAGAAATATCATGTTTGTTTGCCGCAGTTCTTCTAGCATTCTCCTAGAAAATACGAATGTGTAGAGCTGGTGTCTCCATGTGGAACCAATTAGAGTTTCCCAGTACAAAATTAAATGTTCCCTGATAAAAAAAAATTCAAAACAATAATGACCACTGAAAATATCCAGAAAACACAAACACAGGGGCTGTGGCAATATCTGGGATTGAGTTAGCCAAAACAAACCGGATATTTCCGGTTTCATGCAGTCATATCCGGACAAAGTGGTGTGGAATTTGTATGCAATAGAACAAGCAAATCATAGTAAAAATGGTTTTGGAGAAAAGCAAAGTGCTTTCTTTAGGCAAGTGCAGAAAATGTCATGTGTACAAACAGAAATATCACGTTTGTTTGCCGCAGTTCCTCTAGTTTCTCGCTTAGAAAATACGAATGTGTAGAGCTAGTGTCTCCATGTGGAACCAATTAGAGTTTCCCACTACAAAATTAAATGTTCCCTGATAAAAAACATTCAAAACAATGAAGTCCTTTGGTAATATCCAGAAAAAACAAACACAGAGGCTGTCGCAAAATCTGTGATTGAGTTAGCCAAAACAAAAGCGGATATTTCCCCGTTCATCCAGTCATATCCGGTCAAAGAGGTGTGGAATTTGTATGCAATAGACCAAGCAAATCATAGTAAAATGGTTTTGGAGAAAAGCAAAGTCATTTCATTAGGCAGGTGCATAAAATGTCATGTATAGAAACAGAAATATCATGTTTGTTTGCCGCAGTTCCTCTAGCATTCTCCGTATAATTTACAAATGTTTAGAGCTGGTTTCTCCATGTGGAACCACTGAGGGTTTCCCAGTACAAAATTGAATGTTCCCTGATAAAAAAAATGTTTCAAAACAATAAAGACCTTTGATAATATCCAGAAAACACAAACACAGGGGCTATGGCAATATGTGGGATTGAGATAGCAAAGCAAAACCGGATATTTCCGGTTTCATGCAGTCATATCCGGACAAAGTGGTGTGGAATTCCTATGCAATGAACCGAGAAAATCATAATAAAAATGGTTTTGGAGAAAAGCAAAGTCCTTTCTTTAGGCAAGTGCATAAAATGTCATGTATACAAACAGAAATATCATGTTTGTTTGCCGCAGTTCCTCTAGTTTTCTCCCTAGAATACACGAATAGGAAGAACTGGTTTCTGCATGTGGATCCAGTGATTGTTTCCCTGTACAAAATTAAATGCTCCCAGATTAAAAAAAATACGTTCAAAACAATAATGACCATTGATAATATCCAGAAAACACAAACACAGAAGCTGTGGCAATCTGGGATTGAGTTAGCCAAAACAAAACCGGATATTTCCGGTTTCCTACAGTCATATCTGGACAAAGTGGTGTGGAATTTGTATGCAATAGACCAAGCAAATCATAGTAAAAATGGTTTTGGAGAAAAGCAAAGTCCTTTCTTTAGGCAAGTGCATAAAATGTCATGTATACAAACAGAAATATCATGTTTGTTTGCCGCAGTTCCTCTAGTTTCTCGCTTAGAAAATACGAATGTGTAGAGCTGGTGTCTCCATGTGGAACCAGTTAGAGTTTCCCACTACAAAATTAAATGTTCCCTCATAAAAAACATTCAAAACAATGAAGTCCTTTGGTAATATCCAGAAAACACAAACACAGAGGCTGTCGCAATATCTGTGATTGAGTTAGCCAAAACAAAAGCGGATATTTCCCCTTTCATCCAGTCATATCCGGACAAAGTGGTGTGGAATTTGTATGCAATAGACCAAGCAAATCATAGTAAAATGGTTTTGGAGAAAAGCAAAGTCATTTCATTAGGCAGGTGCATAAAATGTCATGTATACAAACAGAAATATCATGTTTGCTTGCCGCAGTTCCTATAGAATCTCGCTTAGAAAATACGAATGTGTAGAGCTGGTTTCTCCATGTGGAACCACTGAGGGTTTCCTAGTACAAAATTAAATGCTCCCTGATAAAAAAAAACGTTCAAAACAATAATGACCATTGATAATATCCAGAAAACACAAACACAGGGGCTGTGGCAATATCTGGGATTGAGTTAGCAAAACAAAACCGGATATTTCCGGTTTCATGCAGTCATATCCGGACATAGTGGTGAGAAATCCTATGTAATGGACCGAGAAAATCATAGTAAAAATTGTTTTGGAGAAAAGCAAAGTCCTTTCTTTAGGCAAGTGCATAAAATGTCATGTATACAAACAGAGATATCATGTTTGTTTGCCGCAGTTCCTCTAGGTTTCTCCCTAGAATACACGAATAGGAAGAACTGGTTTCTGCATGTGGAACCAGTGATTGTTTCACGGTACAAAATTAAATGCTGCCTGATTAAAAAAGACGTTCAAAACAATAATGACCATTGATAATATCCAGAAAACACAAACACAGGGGCTGTGGCAATATCTGGGATTGAGTTAGCCAAAACAAAACCGGATATTTCCAGTTTCATGCAGTCATATCTGGACAAAGTGGTGTGGAATTTGTATGCAATAGACCAAGCAAATCATAGTACAAATGGTTTTGGAGAAAAGCAAAGTCTTTTCGTTGGACAAGTGCATAAAATGTCATGTATACAAACAGAAATATCATGTTTGTTTGCCGCAGTTCCTCTAGTTTCTCGCTTAGAAAATACGAATGTGTAGAGCTGGTGTTTCCATGTGGAACCAATTAGAGTTTCCCAGTACAAAATTAAATGTTCCCTGATAAAAAACATTCAAAACAATAAAGTCCTTTGATAATATCCAGAAAACACAAACACAGAGGCTGTCGCAATATCTGGGATTGAGTTAGCCAAAACAAAAGCGGATATTTCCCCTTTCATCCAGTCATATCCGAACAAAGAGGTGTGGAATTTGTATGCAATAGACCAAGCAAATCATAGTAAAATGGTTTTGGAGAAAAGCAAAGTCATTTCATTAGGCAGGTGCATAAAATGTCATGTATACAAACAGAAATATCATGTTTGTTTGCCGCAGTTCCTCTAGCATTCTCCGTATAATTTACAAATGTTTAGAGCTGGTTTCTCCATGTGGAACCACTGAGGGTTTCCCAGTACAAAATTAAATGTTCCCTGATTAAAAAAATGTTTCAAAACAATAAAGACCTTTGATAATATCCAGAAAACACAAACACAGGGGCTATGGCAATATGTGGGATTGAGATAGCAAAGCAAAACCGGACATTTCCGGTTTCATGCAGTCATATCCGGACAAAGTGGTGTGGAATTCCTATGCAATGAACCGAGAAAATCATAATAAAAATGGTTTTGGAGAAAAGCAAAGTCCTTTCTTTAGGCAAGTGCATAAAATGTCATGTATACAAACAGAAATATCATGTTTGTTTGCCGCAGTTCCTCTAGTTTTCTCCCTAGAATACAGGAATAGGAAGAACTGGTTTCTGCATGTGGATCCAGTGATTGTTTCCCTGTACAAAATTAAATGCTCCCAGATTAAAAAAATATACGTTCAAAACAATAATGACCATTGATAATATCCAGAAAACACAAACACAGGGGCTGTGGCAATATCTGGGATTGAGTTAGCCAAAACAAAACCGGATATTTCCGGTTACATGCAGTCATATCCGGACAAAGTGGTGTGGAATTTGTATGCAATAGACCAAGCAAATCATAGTAAAAATGGTTTTGGAGAAAAGCAAACTCCTTTCTTTAGGCAAGTGCATAAAATGTCATGTATACAAACAGAAATATCATGTTTGTTTGCCGCAGTTCCTCTAGTTTCTCGCTTAGAAAATACGAATGTGTAGAGCTGGTGTTTCCATGTGGAACCAATTAGAGTTTCCCAGTACAAAATTAAATGTTCCCTGATAAAAAACATTCAAAACAATAAAGTCCTTTGATGATAACCAGAAAACACAAACACAGAGTCTGTGGCAATCTGGGATTGAGTTAGCCAAAACAAAACCGGATATTTCCGGTTTCATGCAGTCATATCCGGACAAAGTGGTGTGCAATTTGTATGCAATAGAACAAGTAAATCATAGTAAAATGTTTTTGGAGAAAAGCAAAGTCTTTTCGTTGGACAAGTTCATAAAATGTCATGTATACAAACAGAAATATCATGTTTGTTTGCCGCAGGTCTTCTAGCTTTCTCCTAGAAAATACGAATGTGTAGAGCTGGTGTCTCCATGTGGAACCAATTAGAGTTTCCCAGTACAAAATTAAATGTTCCCTGATAAAAAACATTCAAAACAATAAAGTCCTTTGATAATAACCAGAAAACACAAACACAGAGTCTGTGGCAATCTGGGATTGAGTTAGCCAAAACAAAACCGGATATTTCCGGTTTCATGCAGTCATATCCGGACAAAGTGGTGTGCAATTTGTATGCAATAGAACAAGTAAATCATAGTAAAATGTTTTTGGAGAAAAGCAAAGTCTTTTCGTTGGACAAGTTCATAAAATGTCATGTATACAAACAGAAATATCATGTTTGTTTGCCGCAGGTCTTCTAGCTTTCTCCTAGAAAATACGAATGTGTAGAGCTGGTGTCTCCATGTGGAACCAATTAGAGTTTCCCAGTACAAAATTAAATGTTCCCTGATAAAAAACATTCAAAACAATAAAGTCCTTTGATAATATCCAGAAAACACAAACACAGAGGCTGTCGCAATATCTGTGATTGAGTTAGCCAAAACAAAAGCGGATATTTCCCCTTTCATCCAGTCATATCCGAACAAAGAGGTGTGGAATTTGTATGCAATAGACCAAGCAAATCATAGTAAAATGGTTTTGGAGAAAAGCAAAGTCATTTCATTAGGCAGGTGCATAAAATATCATGTATAAAAACAGAAATATCATGTTTGTTTGCTTCAGTTCCTCTAGCATTCTCCGTATAATTTACAAATGTTTAGAGCTGGTTTCTCCATGTGGAACCACTGAGGGTTTCCCAGTACAAAATTAAATGTTCCCTGATAAAAAAAATGTTTCAAAACAATAAAGTCCTTTGATAATATCCAGAAAACACAAACACTGGGGCTATGGCAATATCTGGGATAGAGTTAGCCAAAACAAAACCGGATATTTCCGGTTTCATGCAGTCATATCCGGACAAAGTGGTGTGGAATTCCTATGCAATGAACCGAGAAAATCATAGTAAAAATGGTTTTACAGAAATGCAAAGTCCTTTCTTTAGGCAAGTGCATAAAATGTCATGTATACAAACAGAAATATCATGATTGTTTGCAGCAGTTCCTCTAGATTTCTCCCTAGAATACACGAATAGGAAGAACTGGTTTCTGCATGTGGATCCAGTGATTGTTTCACGGTACAAAATTAAATACTCCCTGTTAAAAAAAACGTTCAAAACAATAATTACCATTGATAATATCCAGAAAACACAAACACAGGGGCTGTGGCAATATCTGGGATTGAGATAGCAAAACAAAACCGGATATTTCCGGTTTCATGCAGTCATATCCGGACAAAGTGTTGTGGAATTCCTATGTAATGGACCGAGAAAATCATAGTAAAAATGGTTTTGGAGAAATGCAAAGTCCTTTCTTTAGCAAAGTGCATAAAATATCATGTATACAAACAGAGACATCATGTTTGTTTGCCGCAGTTCCTCTAGTTTTCTCCCTAGAATACACGAATAGGAAGAACTGGTTTCTGCATGTGGAACCAGTGATTGTTTCCCTGTACAAAATTAAATGCTCCCTGATTAAAAAACCGTTCAAAACAATAATGACCATTGATAATATCCAGAAAACACAAACACAGGGGCTGTGGCAATATCTGGGATTGAGTTAGCCAAAACAAAACCGGATATTTCCGGTTTCATGCAGTCATATCCGGACAAAGTGGTGTGGAACTTGTATGCATTAGACCAAGCAAATCATAGTAAAAATGGTTTTGGAGAAATGCAAACTCATTTCTTTAGGCAAGTGTATAAAATGTCATGTATACAAACAGAAATATCATGTTTGTTTGCCGCAGTTCCTCTAGTTTCTCGCGTAGAAAATACGAATGTGTAGAGCTGGTGTCTCTATGTGGAACCAATTAGAGTTTCCCAGTACAAAATTAAATGTTCCCTGATTAAAAAAAAATCAAAACAATAATGACCATTGATAATATCCAGAAAACACAAACACAGAGGCTGTGGCAATCTGGGATTGAGTTAGCCAAAACAAAACCGTATATTTCCGGTTTCATGCAGTCATATCCGGACAAAGTGGTGTGGAATTTGTATGCAATAGACCAAGCAAATCATAGTAAAAATGGTTTTGGAGAAAAGCAAACTCCTTCTTTAGGCAAGTGCATAAAATGTCATGTATACAAACAGAAATATCATGTTTGTTTGCCGCAGTTCTTCTAGCTTTCTCCTAGAAAATACGAATGTGTAGAGCTGGTGTCTCCATGTGGAACCAATTAGAGTTTCCCAGTACAAAATTAAATGTTCCCTGATAAAAAACATTCAGAACAATAAAGTCCTTTGATAATATCCAGAAAACACAAACACAGAGGCTGTGGTAATATCTGTGATTGAGTTAGCCAAAACAAAACCGGATATTTCCCCTTTCATCCAGTCATATCTGGAAAAAGTGGTGTGGAAATCCTATGCAATGAGCTGAGAAAATCACAGTAAAAATGGTTTTGGAGAAAAGCAAAGTCCTTTCTTTAGGCAAGTGCATAAGATGTCATGTATACAAACAGAAATATCATGTTTGTTTGCCGCAGTTCCGCTAGTTTTCTCCCTAGAATACCCGAATAGGAAGAACTGGTTTCTGCATGTGGATCCAGTGATTGTTTCCCTGTACAAAATTAAATGCTCCCTGATAAAAAAAAACGTTCAAAACAATAATGACCATTGATAATATCCAGAAAACACAAACACAGGGGCTGTGGCAATATCTGGGATTGAGTTAGCCAAAACAAAACCGGATATTTCCTGTTTCATGCAGTCATATCCGGACAAAGTGGTGTGGAATTTGTATGCAATAGACCAAGCAAATCATAGTAAAAATGGTTTTGGAGAAAAGCAAAGTCTTTTCGTTGGACAAGTGCATAAAATGCCATCTATACAAACAGAAATATGATGTTTGTTTGCCGCAGTTCCTCTAGTTTCTCGCTTAGAAAATACGAATGTGTAGAGCTGGTGTCTCCATGTGGAACCAATTAGAGATTCCCAGTACAAAATTAAATGTTCCCTGATAAAAAAATTCAAAACAATAAAGTCCTTTAATAATATCCAGAAAACACAAACACAGAGGCTGTCGCAATATCTGTGATTGAGTTAGTCAAAACAAAACCGGATAGTTCCCCTTTCATCCAGTCATATCCGGACAAAGTGGTGTGGAATTTGTATGCAATAGACCAAGCAAATCATAGTAAAATGGTTTTGGAGAAAAGCAAAGTCATTTCATTAGGCAGGTGCATAAAATCTCATGTATACAAACAGAATTATCATGTTTGTTTGCTGCAGTTCCTCTAGCATTCTCCGTATAAATTACAAATGTTTAGAGCTGGTTTCTCCATGTGGAACCACTGAGGGTTTCCTAGTACAAAATTAAATGTTCCCTGATAAAAAAAAAGTTTCAAAACAATAAAGTCCTTTGATAATATCCAGAAAACACAAACACAGGGGCTGTGGCAATAGCTTGGATTGAGTTAGCCAAAACAAAACCGGATATTTCCGGTTTCATCCAGTCATATCCGGAAAAAGTCGTGTGGAATTCCTATGCAATGAACCGAGAAAATCACAGTAAAAATGGTTTTGGAGAAAAGCAAAGTCCTTTCTTTAGGCAAGTGCATAAAATGTCATGTATACAAACAGAAATATCATGTTTGTTTGCCGCAGTTCCTCTAGTTTTCTCCCTAGAATACCCGAATAGGAAGAACTGGTTTATGCATGTGGATCCAGTGATTGTTTCCCTGTACAAAATTAAATGCTCCCTGATAAAAAAAACGTTCAAAACAATAATGACCATTGATAATATCCAGAAAACACAAACACAGGGGCTGTGGCAGTGTCTGGGATTGAGTTAGCAAAACAAAACCGGATATTTCCGGTTTCATGCAGTCATATCCGGACATAGTGGTGAGAAATCCTATGTAATGGACCGAGAGAATCATAGTAAAAATGGTTTTGGAGAAAAGCAAGTCCTTTCTTTAGGCAAGTGCATAAAATATCATGTATACAAACAGAGATATCATGTTTGTTTGCCGCAGTTCTTCTAGCTTTCTCCTAGAAAATACGAATGTGTAGAGCTGGTGTCTCCATGTGGAACCAATTAGAGTTTCCCAGTACAAAATTAAATGTTCCCTGATAAAAAATATTCAAAACAATAAAGTCCTTTGATAATATCCAGAAAACACAAACACAGAGGCTGTCGCAATATCTGGGATTGAGTTAGCCAAAACAAAACCGGATATTTCCCCTTTCATCCAGTCATATCCGGACAAAGTGGTGTGGAATTTGTATGCAATAGACCAAGCAAATCATAGTAAAAATGGTTTTGGAGAAAAGCAAAGTCTTTTCGTTGGACAAGTGCATAAAATGTCATGTATACAAACAGAAATATCATGTTTGTTTGCCGCAGTTCTTCTAGCTTTCTCCTAGAAAATACGAATGTGTAGAGCTGGTGTCTCCATGTGGAACCAATTAGAGTTTCCCAGTACAAAATTAAATGTTCCCTGATAAAAAATATTCAAAACAATAAAGTCCTTTGATAATATCCAGAAAACACAAACACAGAGGCTGTCGCAATATCTGGGATTGAGTTAGCCAAAACAAAACCGGATATTTCCCCTTTCATCCAGTCATATCCGGACAAAGTGGTGTGGAATTTGTATGCAATAGACCAAGCAAATCATAGTAAAATGGTTTTGGAGAAAAGCAAAGTCATTTCATTAGGCAGGTGCATAAAATGCCATGTATACAAACAGAAATATCATGTTTTTTTGCTGCAGTTCCTCTAGCATTCTCCGTATAAATTACAAATGTTTAGAACTGGTTTCTCCATCTGGAACCACTGAGGGTTTCCCAGTACAAAATTAAATGTTCCCTGATAAAAAAATGTTTCAAAACAATCATGACCATTGGTAATATCCAGAAAACACAAACACAGAGGCTGTGGCAATATCTGGGATTGATTTAGCCAAAACAAAACCGGATATTTCCGGTTTCATGCAGTCATATCCGGACAAAGTGGTGTGGAATTTGTATGCAATAGACCAAGCAATTCATACTAAAAATGGTTTTGTGAAAAGCAAACTCCTTTCATTAGGCAAGTGCATAAAATGTCATGTATACAAACAGAAATATCATGTTTGTTTGCCGCAGTTCCTCTAGTTTTCTCCCTAGAATACACGAATAGGAAGAACTGATTTCTGCATGTGGAACCAGTGATTGTTTCCCAGTACAAAATTAAATGCTCCCTGATTAAAAAAAAACGTTCAAAACAATAATGACCATTGATAATATCCAGAAAACCCAAACACAGGGGCTGTGGCAATATCTGGGATTGATTTAGCCAAAACAAAACCGGATATTTCCGGTTTCATGCAGTCATATCCGGACAAAGTGGTGTGCAATTTGTATGCAATAGACCAAGAAAATCATAGTAAAAATGTTTTTGGAGAAAAGCAAAGTCTTTTCGTTGGACAAGTGCATAAAATGTCATGTATACAAACAGAAATATCATGTTCGTTTGCCGCAGTTCCTCTAGTTTTTTCCCTAGAATACACGAATAGGAAGAACTGGTTTCTGCATGTGGAACCAGTGATTCTTTCCCTGTGCAAAATTAAATGCTCACTGATTAAAAAAAAACATTCAAAACAATAATGACCATTGGTAATATCCAGAAAACACAAACACAGAGGCTGTGGCAATCTGGGATTGAGTTAGCCAAAACAAAACCGGATATTTCCGGTTTCATGCAGTCATATCCGGACAAAGTGGTGTGGAATTTGTATGCAATAGACCAAGCAAATCATAGTAAAAATGGTTTTGGAGAAAAGCAAAGTCTTTTCCTTGGACAAGTGCATAAAATGTCATGTATACAAACAGAAATATCATGTTTGTTTGCCGCAGTTCTTCTAGCTTTCTCCTAGAAAATACGAATGTGTAGAGCTGGTGTCTCCATGTGGAACCAATTAGAGTTTCCCAGTACAAAATTAAATGTTCCCTGATAAAAAACATTCAAAACAATAAAGTCCTTTTATAATATCCAGAAAACACAAACACAGAGGCTGTCGCAATATCTGGGATTGAGTTAGCCAAAACAAAAGCGGATATTTCCCCTTTCATCCAGTCATATCCGGACAAAGTGGTGTGGAATTTCTATGCAATAGACCAAGCAAATCATAGTAAAAATGGTTTTGGAGAAAAGCAAAGTCATTTCATTAGGCAGGTGCATAAAATGTCATGTATACAAACAGAATTATCATGTTTGTTTGCTGCAGTTCCTCTAGCATTCTCCGTATAATTTACAAATGTTTAGAGCTGGTTTCTCCATGTGGAACCACTGAGGGTTTCCCAGTACAAAATTAAATGTTCCCTGATAAAAAAAATGTTTCAAAACAATAAAGTCCTTTGATAATATCCAGAAAATACAAACACAGGGCCTTTGGCAATATCTGGGATTGAGTTAGCCAAAACAAAACCGGATATTTCCGGTTTCATGCAGTCATATCCGGGCAAAGTGTTGTGGAATTTGTATGCAATAGACCAAGTAAATCATAGTAAAATGGTTTTGGAGAAAAGCAAAGTCCTTTCTTTAGGCAAGTGCATAAAATGTCATGTATACAAACAGAAATATCATGTTTGTTTGCCGCAGTTCCTCTAGTTTCTCGCTTAGAAAATACGAATGCGTAGAGCTGTTGTCTCCATGTGGAACCAATTAGAGTTTCCCAGTACAAAATTAAATGTTCCCTGATAAAAAAAAATCAAAACAATAATGACCATTGATAATATCCAGAAAACACAAACACAGAGGCTGTGGCAATCTGGGATTGAGTTAGCCAAAACAAAACCTGATATTTCCGGTTTCATGCAGTCATATCCAGAGAAAGTGGTGTGGAATTTGTATGCAATAGACCAAGCAAATCATAGTAAAAATGGTTTTGGAGAAAAGCAAACTCCTTCTTTAGGCAAGTGCATAAAATGTCATGTATACAAACAGAAATATCATGTTTGTTTGCCGCTGTTCTTCTAGCTTTCTCTTAGAAAATACGAATGTGTAGAGCTGGTGTCTCCATGTGGAACCAATTAGCGTTTCCCAGTAGAAAATTAAATGTTCCCTGATAAAAAATATTCAAAACAATAAAGTCCTTTGATAATATCCAGAAAACACAAACACAGAGGCTGTCGCAATATCTGGGATTGAGTTAGCCAAAACAAAACCGGATATTTCCTCTTTCATCCAGTCATATCCGGACAAAGTGGTGTGGAATTTGTATGCAATAGACCAAGCAAATCATAGTAAAATGGTTTTGGAGAAAAGCAAAGTCATTTCATTAGGCAGGTGCATAAAATGCCATGTATACAAACAGAAATATCATGTTTTTTTGCTGCAGTTCCTCTAGCATTCTCCGTATAAATTACAAATGTTTAGAACTGGTTTCTCCATCTGGAACCACTGAGGGTTTCCCAGTACAAAATTAAATGTTCCCTGATAAAAAAAAATGTTTCAAAACAATAAAGTCCTTTGATAATATCCAGAAAACACAAACACAGGGGCTGTGGCAATATCTGGGATTGAGTTAGCCAAAACAAAACCGGATATTTCCGGTTTCATGCAGTCATATCCGGACAAAGTGGTGTGGAATTCCTATGCAATGAACTGAGAAAATCATAGTAAAAATGGTTTTGGAGAAAAGCAAAGTCCTTTCTTTAGGCAAGTGCATAAAATGTCATGGATACAAACAGAAATATCATGTTTGTGTGCCTCAGTTCCTCTAGTTTTCTCCCTAGAATACACGAATAGGAAGAACTGGTTTCTGCATGTGGAACAAGTTATTGTTTCCCTGTACAAAATTAAATGCTCCCTGATTAAAAAAAAACGTTCAAAACAATAATGACCATTGATAATATCCAGAAAACACAAACACAGGGGCTGTGGCAATATCTGGGATTGATTTAGCCAAAACAAAACCGGATATTTCCGGTTTCATGCAGTCATATCCGGACAAAGTGGTGTGGAATTTGTATGCAATAGACCAAGCAAATCATAGTAAAAATGGTTTTGGAGAAAAGCAAAGTCCTTTCTTTAGGCAGGTGCATAAAATGTCATGTATACAAACAGAAATATCATGTTTGTTTGCCGCAGTTTCTCTAGTTTCTCGCTTAGAAAATACGAATGTGTAGAGCTGGTGTCTCCATGTGGAACCAATTAGAGTTTCCCAGTACAAAATTAAATGTTCCCTGATAAAAAAAATTCAAAACAATAATGACCATTGATAATATCCAGAAAACACAAACACAGAGGCTGTGGCAATCTGGGATTGAGTTAGCCAAAAAAAACCGGATATTTCCGGTTTCATGCAGTCATGTCCGGACAAAGTGGTGTGGAATTTGTATGCAATAGACCAAGCAAATCATAGCAAAATTGGTTTTGGAGAAAAGCAAAGTCTTTTCGTTGGACAAGTGCATAAAATTCCATCTATACAAACAGAAATATGATGTTTGTTTGCCGCAGTTCCTCTAGTTTCTCGCTTAGAAAATACGAATATGTAGAGCTGGTGTCTCCATGTGGAACCAATTAGAGATTCCCAGTACAAAATTAAATGTTCCCTGATAAAGAAAAATTCAAAACAATAAAGTCCTTTGATAATATCCAGAAAACACAAACACAGAGGCTGTCGCAATATCTGTGATTGAGTTAGTCAAAACAAAAGCGGATATTTCCCCTTTCATCCAGTCATATCCGGACAAAGTGGTGTGGAATTTGTATGCAATAGACCAAGCAAATCATAGTAAAAATGGTTTTGTGAAAAGCAAAGTCATTTCATTAGGCAGGTGCATAAAATCTCATGTATACAAACAGAATTATCATGTTTGTTTGCTGCAGTTCCTCTAGCATTCTCCGTATAAATTACAAATGTTTAGAGCTGGTTTCTCCATGTGGAACCACTGAGGGTTTCCCAGTACAAAATTAAATGTTCCCTGATAAAAAAAAAGTTTCAAAACAATAAAGTCCTTTGATAATATCCAGAAAACACAAACACAGGGGCTGTGGCAATAGCTTGGATTGAGTTAGCCAAAACAAAACAGGATATTTCCGGTTTCATCCAGTCATATCCGGAAAAAGTGGTGTGGAATTAACATGCAATGAACCGAGAAAATCACAGTAAAAATGGTTTTGGAGAAAAGCAAAGTCCTTTCTTTAGGCAAGTGCATAAAATGTCATGTATACAAACAGAAATATCATGTTTGTTTGCCGCAGTTCCTCTAGTTTTCTCCCTAGAATACTCGAATAGGAAGAACTGGTTTCTGCATGTGGATCCAGTGATTGTTTCCCTGTACAAAATTAAATGCTCCCTGATAAAAAAAACGTTCCAAACAATAATGACCATTGATAATATCCAGAAAACACAAACACAGGGGCTGTGGCAATATCTGGGATTGAGTTAGCAAAACAAAACCGGATATTTCCGGTTTCATGCAGTCATATGCGGACAAAGTGGTGTGGAATTTGTATGCAATAGACCAAGCAAATCATAGTAAAAATGGTTTTGGAGAAAAGCCAAGTGCTTTCTTTAGGCAAGTGCATAAAATGTCATGTATACAAACAGAAATATCATGTTTTTTGCTGCAGTTCCTCTAGTTTCTCGCTTAGAATATACGAATGTGTAGAGCTGGTGTCTCCATGTGGAACCACTGAGTGTTTCCCAGTACAAAATTAAATGTTCCCTGATAAAAAAAATAAAAACTTTCAAAACAATCATGACCATTGGTAATATCCAGAAAACACAAACACAGAGGCTGTCGCAATATCTGGGATTGAGATAGCCAAAACAAAACCGGATATTTCCGGTTTCATGCAGTCATATCCGGACAAAGTGGTGTGGAATTTGTATGCAATAGACCAAGGAAATCATAGTAAAAATGGTTTTTGAGAAAAGCAAAGTCCTTTCTTTAGCAAAGTGCATAAAATGTCATGTATACAAACAGAAATATCATGTTTGTTTGCCGCAGTTCTTCTAGCTTTCTCCTAGAAAATAAGAATGTGTAGAGCTGGTGTCTCCATGTGGAACCAATTAGAGTTTCCCAGTACAAAATTAAATGTTCCCTGATAAAAAACATTCAAAACAATAAAGTCCTTTGATAATATCCAGAAAACACAAACACAGAGGCTGTCGCAATATCTGTGATTGAGTTAGCCAAAACAAAAGCGGATATTTCCCCTTTCATCCAGTCATATCCGGACAAAGTGGTGTGGAATTTGTATGCAATAGACCAAGCAAATCATAGTAAAAATGGTTTTGGAGAAAAGCAAAGTGCTTTCTTTAGGCAAGTGCATAAAATGTCATGTATACAAACAGAAATATCATGTTTTTTGCTGCAGTTCCTCTAGTTTCTTGCTTAGAATATACGAATGTGTAGAGCTGGTGTCTCCATGTGGAACCAGTGAGTGTTTCCCAGTACAAAATTAAATGTTCCCTGATGAAAAAAAAAAAAAAACTTTCAAAACAATAATGACCATTGGTAATATCCAGAAAACACAAACACAGAGGCTGTGGCAATATCTGGGATTGAGTTAGCCAAAACAAAACCGGATATTTCCGGTTTCATGCAGTCATATCCGGACAAAGTGGTCTGGAATTTGTATGCAATAGACCAAGCAAATCATAGTAAAAATGGTTTTGGAGAAAAGCAAAGTCTTTTCGTTGGACAAGTGCATAAAATGTCATGTATACAAACAGAAATATCATGTTTGTTTGCCGCAGTACTTCTAGCTTTCTCCTAGAAAATACGAATGTGTAGAGCTGGTGTCTCCATGTGGAACCAATTAGAGTTTCCCAGTACAAAATTAAATGTTCCCTGATAAAAAAAATAAAAACTTTCAAAACAATCATGACCATTGGTAATATCCAGAAAACACAAACACAGAGGCTGTGGCAATATCTGGGATTGAGTTAGCCAAAACAAAACCGGATATTTCCGGTTTCATGCAGTCATATCCGGACAAAGTGGTGTGGAATTTGTATGCAATAGACCAAGGAAATCATAGTAAAAATGGTTTTTGAGAAAAGCAAAGTCCTTTCTTTAGCAAAGTGCATAAAATGTCATGTATACAAACAGAAATATCATGTTTGTTTGCCGCAGTTCTTCTAGCTTTCTCCTAGAAAATAAGAATGTGTAGAGCTGGTGTGTCCATCTGGAACCAATTAGAGTTTCCCAGTACAAAATTAAATGTTCCCTGATAAAACACATTCAAAACTATAAAGTCCTTTGATAATATGCAGAAAAAACAAACACAGAGGCTGTCGCAATATCTGTGATTGAGTTAGTCAAAACAAAAGCGGATATTTCCCCTTTCATCCAGTCATATCCGGACAAAGTGGTGTGGAATTTGTATGCAATAGACCAAGCAAATCATAGTAAAAATGGTTTTGTGAAAAGCAAAGTCCTTTCTTTAGGCAAGTGCATAAAATGTCATGTATACAAACAGAGATATCATGTTTGTTTGCCACAGTTTCTCTAGTTTTCTCCCAAGAATACACGAATAGGAAGAACTGGTTTCTGCATGTGGAACCAGTGATTGTTTCCCTGTACAAAATTAAATGCTCCCTGATTTAAAAAAAACGTTCAAAACAATAATGACCATTGATAATATCCAGAAAACACAAACACAGAGGCTGTGGCAATATCTGGGATTGATTTAGCCAAAACAAAACCGGATATTTCCGGTTTCATGCAGTCATATCCGGACAAAGTGGTGTGGAATTTGTATGCAATAGACCAAGCAAATCATAGTAAAAATGGTTTTGGAGAAAAGCAAAGTCCTTTCTTTAGCAAAGTGCATAAAATGTCATGTATACAAACAGAAATATCATGTTTGCTTGCCGCAGTTCCTCTAGTTTTCTCCCTAGAATACTCGAATAGGAAGAACTGGTTTCTGCATTTGGAACCAGTGATTGTTTCCCAGTAGAAAATTAAATGCTCCCTGATTTAAAAAAAATGTTCCAAACAATAATGACCATTGATAATATCCAGAAAACACAAACACAGGGGCTGTGGCAATATCTTGGATTGAGTTAGCCAAAAAAAAACCGGATATTTCCGGTTTCATGCAGTCATATCCGGACAAAGTGGTGTGGAATTTGTATGCAATAGACCAAGCAAATCATAGTAAAAATGGTTTTGGAGAAAAGCAAAGTCTTTTCGTTGGACAAGTGCATAAAATGTCATGTATACAAACAGAAATATCATGTTTGTTTGCCGCAGTTCTTCTAGCATTCTCCTAGAAAATACGAATGTGTAGAGCTGGTGTCTCCATGTGGAACCAGTTAGAGTTTCCCAGAACAAAATTAAATGTTCCCTGATAAAAAACATTCAAAAGAATAAAGTCCTTTGATAATATCCAGAAAACACAAACACAGAGGCTGTCGCAATATCTGTGATTGAGTTAGCCAAAACAAAAGCGGATATTTCCCCTTTCATCCAGTCATATCCGGACAAAGTGGTGTGGAATTTGTATGCAATAGACCAAGCATATCATATTAAAATGGTTTTGGAGAAAAGCAAAGTCCTTTCTTTATGCAAGTGCATAAAATGTCATGTATACAAACAGAGATATCATGTTTGTTTGCCGCAGTTCCTCTAGTTTTCTCCCTAGAATACACGAATAGGAAGAACAGGTTTCTGCATGTGGAACCAGTGATTGTTTCCCAGTACAAAATTAAATGCTCCCTGATTAAAAAAAATTCAAAACAATAATGTCCATTGATAATATCCAGAAAACACAAACACAGAGGCTGTGGCAATCTGGGATTGAGTTAGCCAAAACAAAAGCGGATATTTCCGGTTTCATGCAGTCATATCCGGACAAAGTGGTGTGGAATTTGTATGCAATAGACCAAGCAAATCATAGTAAAAATGGTTTTGGAGAAAAGCAAAGTCCTTTCTTTAGGCAAGTGCATAAAATGTCATGTATACAAACAGAAATATCATGTTTGTTTGCCGCAGTTCCTCTAGTTTTTTCCCTAGAATACACGAAT
Organism: Lepus europaeus; assembly: GCF_033115175.1. Classification (NCBI taxonomy): domain Eukaryota; kingdom Metazoa; phylum Chordata; class Mammalia; order Lagomorpha; family Leporidae; genus Lepus; species Lepus europaeus. The sequence goes on along the minus strand of NC_084847.1, from coordinate 37,552,229 downwards.
AGAAAGAACTGGTTTCTGCATGTGGAACCAGTGATTCTTTCCCTGTGCAAAATTAAATGCACACTGATTAAAAAAAAACATTCAAAACAACAATGACCATTGGTAATATCCAGAAAACACAAACACAGAGGCTGTGGCAATCTGGGATTGAGTTAGCCAAAACAAAACCGGATATTTCCGGTTTCATGCAGTCATATCCGGACAAAGTGGTGTGGAATTTGTATGCAATAGACCAAGCAAATCATAGTAAAAATGGTTTTGTGAAAAGCGAACTACTTTCTTTAGGCAAGTGCATAAAATATCATGTATACAAACAGAAATATCATGTTTGTTTGCCGCAGTTCTTCTAGCTTTCTCCTAGAAAATACGAATGTGTAGAGCTGGTGTCTCCATGGGGAACCAATTAGAGTTTCCCAGTACAAAATTAAATGTTCCCTGATAAAAAACATTCAAAACAATAAAGTCCTTTGATAATATCCAGAAAAAACAAACACAGAGGCTGTCGCAATATCTGGGATTGAGTTAGCCAAAACAAAAGCGGATATTTCCCCTTTCATCCAGTCATATCCGGACAAAGTGGTGTGGAATTTGTATGCAATAGACCAAGCAAATCATAGTAAAAATGGTTTTGGAGAAAAGCAAAGTCATTTCATTAGGCAAGTGCATAAAATGTCATGTATACAAACAGAATTATCATGTTTGTTTGCTGCAGTTCCTCTAGCATTCTCCGTATAAATTACAAATGTTTAGAGCTGGTTTCTCCATGTGGAACCACTGAGGGTTTCCCAGTACAAAATTAAATGTTCCCTGATTAAAAAAAATGTTTCAAAACAATAAAGTCCTTTGATAATATCCAGAAAACACAAACACAGGGGCTGTGGCAATATCTGGGATTGATTTAGCCAAAACAAAACCGGATATTTCCGGGTTCATGCAGTCATATCCGGACAAAGTGGTGTGGAATTTGTATGCAATAGACCAAGCAAATCATAGTAAAAATGGTTTTGGAGAAAAGCAAACTCCTTTCTTTAGGCAAGTGCATAAAATGTCATGTATACAAACAGAAATATCATGTTTGTTTGCCGCAGTTCTTCTAGCTTTCTGATAGAAAATACGAATGTGTAGAGCTGGTGTCTCCATGTGGAACCAATTAGAGTTTCGCAGTACAAAATTAAATGTTCCCTGATAAAAAACATTCAAAACAATAAAGTCCTTTGATAATATCCAGAAAACACAAACACAGAGGCTGTCGCAATATCTGGGATTGAGTTAGCCAAAACAAAAGCGGATATTTCCCCTTTCATCCAGTCATATCCGGACAAAGTGGTGTGGAATTTGTATGCAATAGACCAAGCAAATCATTGTAAAATGGTTTTGGAGAAAAGAAAAGTCATTTCATTAGGCAGGTGCATAAAATGTCATGTATACAAACAGAATTATCATGTTTGTTTGCCGCAGTTCCTCTAGCATTCTCCGTATAATTTACAAATGTTTAGAGCTGGTTTCTCCATGTGGAACCACTGAGTGTTTCCCAGTACAAAATTAAATGTTCCCTGATAAAAAAAAATGTTTCAAAACAATAAAGTCCTTTGATAATATCCAGAAAACACAAACACAGGGGCTGTGGCAATATCTGGGATTGAGTTAGCCAAAACAAAACCGGATATTTCCAGTTTCATGCAGTCATATCCGGACAAAGTGGTGTGGAATTTGTATGCAATAGACCAAGCAAATCATAGTAAAAATGGTTTTGGAGAAAAGCAAAGTCTTTTCGTTGGACAAGTGCATAAAATGTCATGTATACAAACAGAAATATCATGTTTGTTTGCCGCAGTTCTTCTAGCTTTCTCCTAGAAAAAACGAATGTGTAGAGCTGGTGTCTCCATGTGGAACCAATTAGAGTTTCCCAGTACAAAATTAAATGTTCCCTGATAAAAAACATTCAAAACAATAAAGTCCTTTGATAATATCCAGAAAACACAAACACAGAGGCTGTGGCAATCTGGGATTGAGTTAGCCAAAACAAAAGCGGATATTTCCCCTTTCATCCAGTCATATCCGGACAAAGTGGTGTGGAATTTGTATGCAATAGACCAAGCAAATCATAGTAAAATGGTTTTGGAGAAAAGCAAAGTCCTTTCTTTAGGCAAGTGCATAAAATGTCATGTATACAAACAGAGATATCATGTTTGTTTGCCGCAGTTCCTCTAGTTTTCTCCCTAGAATACACGAATAGGAAGAACTGGTTTCTGCATGTGGAACCAGTGATTGTTTCCCAGTAGAAAATTAAGTGCTCCCTGATTTAAAAAAAACGTTCCAAACAATAATGACCATTGATAATATCCAGAAAACACAAACACAGAGGCTGTGGCAATATCTGGAATTGAGTTAGCCAAAACAAAACCGGATATTTCCGGTTTCATGCAGTCATATCCGGACAAAGTGGTGTGGAATTTGTATGCAATAGACCAAGCAAATCATAGTAAAATGGTTTTGGAGAAAAGCAAAGTCCTTTCTTTAGGCAAGTGCATAAAATGTCATGTATACAAACAGAGATATCATGTTTGTTTGCCGCAGTTCCTCTAGTTTTCTCCCTAGAATACCCAAATAGGAAGAACTGGTTTCTGCATGTGGAACCAGTGATTGTTTCCCTGTACAAAATTAAATGCTCCCTGATTAAAAAAAACGTTCAAAACAATAATGACCATTGATAATATCCAGAAAACACAAACACAGGGGCTGTGGCAATATCTGGGATTGATTTAGCCAAAACAAAACCGGGTATTTCCAGTTTCATGCAGTCATATCCGGGCAAAGTGGTGTGGAATTTGTATGAAATAGACCAAGCAAATCATAGTAAAATGGTTTTGGAGAAAAACAAACTCCTTTCTTTAGACATGTGCATAAAATGACATGTATACAAACAGAAATATCATGTTTGTTTGCCGCAGTTCCTCTAGTTTCTCGCTTAGAAAATACGAATGTGTAGAGCTGGTGTCTCCATGTGGAACCACTGAGTGTTTCCCAGTACAAAATTAAATGTTCCCTGATAAAAAAAAAACTTTCAAAACAATAATGATCATGGATAATATCCAGAAAACACAAACACAGAGGCTGTGGCAATCTGGGATTGAGTAAGCCAAAACAAAACCGGATATTTCCGGATTCATGCAGTCATATCCAGACAAAGTGGTGTGGAATTTGTATGCAATAGACCAAGCAAATCATAGTAAAAATGGTTTTGGAGAAAAGCAAAATCCTTTCTTTAGGCAAGTGCATAAAATGTCATGTATACAAACAGAAATATCATGTTTGTTTGCCGCAGTTCCTCTAGTTTTTTCCCTAGAATACACGAATAGGAAGAACTGGTCTCTGCATGTGGAACCAGTGATTCTTTCCCTGTGCAAAATTAAATGCTCACTGATTAAAAAAAAAACATTCAAAACAATAATGACCATTGGTAATATCCAGAAAACACAAACACAGAGGCTGTGGCAATCTGGGAGTGAGTTAGCCAAAACAAAACCGGATATTTCCAGTTTCATGCAGTCATATCCGGACAAAGTGGTGTGGAATTTGTATGCAATAGACCAAGCAAATCATAGTAAAAATGGTTTTGGAGAAAAGCAAAGTCCTTTCTTTAGCAAAGTGCATAAAATGTCATGTATACAAACAGAAATATCATGTTTGTTTGCCGCAGTTCTTCTAGCATTCTCCTAGAAAATACGAATGTGTAGAGCTTGTGTCTCCATGTGGAACCAATTAGAGTTTCCCAGTACAAAATTAAATGTTCCCTCATAAAGAACATTCAAAACAATAAAGTCCTTTGATAATATCCAGAAAACACAAACACAGAGGCTGTCGCAATATCTGTGATTGAGTTAGCCAGAACATCAGCGGATATTTCCCCTTTCGTCCAGTCATATCCGGACAAAGTGGTGTGGAATTTGTATGCAATAGACCAAGCAAATCATAGTAAAAATGGTTTTGGAGAAAAGCAAAGTCATTTCATTAGGCAGGTGCATAAAATGTCATGTATACAAACAGAATTATGATGTTTGTTTGCTGCAGTCTCTCTAGCATTCTCCGTATAATTTACAAAAGTTTAGAGCTGGTTTCTCCATGTGGAACCACTGAGGGTTTCCCAGTACAAAATTAAATGTTCCCTGATTAAAAAATGTTTGAAAACAATAAAGTCCTTTGATAATATCCAGAAAACACAAACACAGGGGCTGTGGCAATATCTGGGATTGAGTTAGCCAAAACAAAACCGGATATTTCCAGTTTCATGCAGTCATATCCGGGCAAAGTGGTGTGGAATTTGTATGCAATAGACCAAGCAAATCATAGTAAAAATGGTTTTGGAGAAAAGCAAACTCCTTTCTTTAGACAAGTGCATAAAATGACATGTATACAAACAGAAATATCATGTTTGTTTGCCGCAGTTCCTCTAGTTTCTCGCTTAGAAAATACGAATGTGTAGAGCTGGTGTCTCCATGTGGAACCAATTAGAGTTTCCCAGTACAAAATTAAATGTTCCCTCATAAAGAACATTCAAAACAATAAAGTCCTTTGATAATATCCAGAAAACACAAACACAGAGGCTGTCGCAATATCTGTGATTGAGTTAGCCAGAACATCAGCGGATATTTCCCCTTTCATCCAGTCATATCCGGACAAAGTGGTGTGGAATTTGTATGCAATAGACCAAGCAAATCATAGTAAAAATGGTTTTGGAGAAAAGCAAAGTCATTTCATTAGGCAGGTGCATAAAATGTCATGTATACAAACAGAATTATGATGTTTGTTTGCTGCAGTCTCTCTAGCATTCTCCGTATAATTTACAAAAGTTTAGAGCTGGTTTCTCCATGTGGAACCACTGAGGGTTTCCCAGTACAAAATTAAATGTTCCCTGATTAAAAAATGTTTGAAAACAATAAAGTCCTTTGATAATATCCAGAAAACACAAACACAGGGGCTGTGGCAATATCTGGGATTGAGTTAGCCAAAACAAAACCGGATATTTCCAGTTTCATGCAGTCATATCCGGGCAAAGTGGTGTGGAATTTGTATGCAATAGACCAAGCAAATCATAGTAAAAATGGTTTTGGAGAAAAGCAAACTCCTTTCTTTAGACAAGTGCATAAAATGACATGTATACAAACAGAAATATCATGTTTGTTTGCCGCAGTTCCTCTAGTTTCTCGCTTAGAAAATACGAATGTGTAGAGCTGGTGTCTCCATGTGGAACCAATTAGAGTTTCCCAGTACAAAATTAAATGTTCCCTCATAAAGAACATTCAAAACAATAAAGTCCTTTGATAATATCCAGAAAACACAAACACAGAGGCTGTCGCAATATCTGTGATTGAGTTAGCCAGAACATCAGCGGATATTTCCCCTTTCATCCAGTCATATCTGGACAAAGTGGTGTGGAATTTGTATGCAATAGACCAAGCATATCATATTAAAATGGTTTTGGAAAAAAGCAAAGTCCTTTCTTTATGCAAGTGCATAAAATGTCATGTATACAAACAGAGATATCATGTTTGTTTGCCGCAGTTCCTCTAGTTTTCTCCCTAGAATACACGAATAGGAAGAACAGGTTTCTGCATGTGGAACCAGTGATTGTTTCCCAGTACAAAATTAAATGCTCCCTGATTAAAAAAAATTCAAAACAATAATGTCCATTGATAATATCCAGAAAACACAAACACAGAGGCTGTGGCAATCTGGGATTGAGTTAGCCAAAACAAAACCGGATATTTCCGGTTTCATGCAGTCATATCCGGACAAAGTGTTGTGGAATTTGTATGCAATAGACCAAGCAAATCATAGTAAAAATGGTTTTGGAGAAAAGCAAAATCCTTTCTTTAGGCAAGTGCATAAAATGTCATGTATACAAACAGAAATATCATGTTTGTTTGCCGCAGTTCCTCTAGTTTTTTCCCTAGAATACACGATTAGAAAGAACTGGTTTCTGCATGTGGAACCAGTGATTCTTTCCCTGTTCAAAATTAAATGCACACTGATTAAAAAAAAACATTCAAAACAACAATGACCATTGGTAATATCCAGAAAACACAAACACAGAGGCTGTGGCAATCTGGGATTGAGTTAGCCAAAACAAAACCGGATATTTCCGGTTTCATGCAGTCATATCCGGACAAAGAGGTGTGGAATTTGTATGCAATAGACCAAGCAAATCATAGTAAAAATGGTTTTGTGAAAAGCAAACTACTTTCTTTAGGCAAGTGCATAAAATATCATGTATACAAACAGAAATATCATGTTTGTTTGCCGCAGTTCTTCTAGCTTTCTCCTAGAAAATACGAATGTGTAGAGCTGGTGTCTCCATGGGGAACCAATTAGAGTTTCCCAGTACAAAATTAAATGTTCCCTGATAAAAAACATTCAAAACAATAAAGTCCTTTGATAATATCCAGAAAAAACAAACACAGAGGCTGTCGCAATATCTGGGATTGAGTTAGCCAAAACAAAAGCGGATATTTCCCCTTTCATCCAGTCATATCCGGACAAAGTGGTGTGGAATTTGTATGCAATAGACCAAGCAAATCATAGTAAAAATGGTTTTGGAGAAAAGCAAAGTCATTTCATTAGGCAAGTGCATAAAATGTCATGTATACAAACAGAATTATCATGTTTGTTTGCTGCAGTTCCTCTAGCATTCTCCGTATAAATTACAAATGTTTAGAGCTGGTTTCTCCATGTGGAACCACTGAGGGTTTCCCAGTACAAAATTAAATGTTCCCTGATTAAAAAAAATGTTTCAAAACAATAAAGTCCTTTGATAATATCCAGAAAACACAAACACAGGGGCTGTGGCAATATCTGGGATTGATTTAGCCAAAACAAAACCGGATATTTCCGGGTTCATGCAGTCATATCCGGACAAAGTGGTGTGGAATTTGTATGCAATAGACCAAGCAAATCATAGTAAAAATGGTTTTGGAGAAAAGCAAACTCCTTTCTTTAGGCAAGTGCATAAAATGTCATGTATACAAACAGAAATATCATGTTTGTTTGCCGCAGTTCTTCTAGCTTTCTGATAGAAAATACGAATGTGTAGAGCTGGTGTCTCCATGTGGAACCAATTAGAGTTTCGCAGTACAAAATTAAATGTTCCCTGATAAAAAACATTCAAAACAATAAAGTCCTTTGATAATATCCAGAAAACACAAACACAGAGGCTGTCGCAATATCTGGGATTGAGTTAGCCAAAACAAAAGCGGATATTTCCCCTTTCATCCAGTCATATCCGGACAAAGTGGTGTGGAATTTGTATGCAATAGACCAAGCAAATCATTGTAAAATGGTTTTGGAGAAAAGAAAAGTCATTTCATTAGGCAGGTGCATAAAATGTCATGTATACAAACAGAATTATCATGTTTGTTTGCCGCAGTTCCTCTAGCATTCTCCGTATAATTTACAAATGTTTAGAGCTGGTTTCTCCATGTGGAACCACTGAGTGTTTCCCAGTACAAAATTAAATGTTCCCTGATAAAAAAAAATGTTTCAAAACAATAAAGTCCTTTGATAATATCCAGAAAACACAAACACAGGGGCTGTGGCAATATCTGGGATTGAGTTAGCCAAAAGAAAACCGGATATTTCCTGTTTCATGCAGTCATATCTGGACAAAGTGGTGTGGAATTTGTATGCAATAGACCAAGCAAATCATAGTAAAAATGGTTTTGGAGAAAAGCAAAGTCCTTTCTTTAGGCAAGTGCATAAAATGTCATGTATACAAACAGAAATATCATGTTTGTTTGCCGCAGTTCCTCTAGTTTTCTCGCTAGAATACACGAATAGGAAGAACTGGTTTCTGCATGTGGAACCAGTGATTGTTTCCCTGTACAAAATTAAATGCTCCCTGATTAAAAAAAAAACGTTCAAAACAATAATGACCATTGATAATATCCAGAAAACACAAACACAGAGGCTGTGGCAATCTGGGATTGAGTTAGCCAAAACAAAACCGGATATTTCCGGTTTCATGCAGTCATATCTGGACAAAGTGGTGTGGAATTTGTATGCAATAGACCAAGCAAATCATAGTAAAAATGGTTTTGGAGAAAAGCAAACTCCTTTCTTTAGGCAAGTGCATAAAATGTCATGTATACAAACAGAAATATCATGTTTGTTTGCCGCAGTTCCTCTAGTTTTTTCCCAAGAATACCCGAATAGGAAGAACTGGTTTCTGCATGTGGAACCAGTGATTCTTTCCCTGTGCAAAATTAAATGCTCACTGATTAAAAAAAAACATTCAAAACAATAATGACCATTGGTAATATCCAGAAAACACAAACACAGAGGCTGTGGCAATCTGGGATTGAGTTAGCCAAAACAAAACCGGATATTTCCGGTTTCATGCAGTCATATCCGGACAAAGTGGTGTGGAATTTGTATGCAATAGACCAAGCAAATCATAGTAAAAATGGTTTTGTGAAAAGCAAACTCCTTTCTTTAGGCAAGTGCATAAAATGTCATGTATACAAACAGAAATATCATGTTTGTTTGCCGCAGTTCCTCTAGTTTTTTCCCTAGAATACACGAATAGGAAGAACTGGTTTCTGCATGTGGAACCAGTGATTCTTTCCCTGTGCAAAATTAAATGCTCACTGATAAAAAAAAAACGTTCAAAACAATAATGACCATTGGTAATATCCAGAAAACACAAACACAGAGGCTGTGGCAATCTGGGATTGAGTTAGCCAAAACAAAACCGGATATTTCCAGTTTCATGCAGTCATATCCGGACAAAGTGGTGTGGAATTTGTATGCAATAGACCAAGCAAATCATAGTAAAAATGGTTTTGGAGAAAAGCAAAGTCTTTTCGTTGGACAAGTGCATAAAATGTCATGTATACAAACAGAAATATCATGTTTGTTTGCCGCAGTTCTTCTAGCTTTCTCCTAGAAAAAACGAATGTGTAGAGCTGGTGTCTCCATGTGGAACCAATTAGAGTTTCCCAGTACAAAATTAAATGTTCCCTGATAAAAAACATTCAAAACAATAAAGTCCTTTGATAATATCCAGAAAACACAAACACAGAGGCTGTGGCAATCTGGGATTGAGTTAGCCAAAACAAAAGCGGATATTTCCCCTTTCATCCAGTCATATCCGGACAAAGTGGTGTGGAATTTGTATGCAATAGACCAAGCAAATCATAGTAAAATGGTTTTGGAGAAAAGCAAAGTCCTTTCTTTAGGCAAGTGCATAAAATGTCATGTATACAAACAGAGATATCATGTTTGTTTGCCGCAGTTCCTCTAGTTTTCTCCCTAGAATACACGAATAGGAAGAACTGGTTTCTGCATGTGGAACCAGTGATTGTTTCCCAGTAGAAAATTAAGTGCTCCCTGATTTAAAAAAAACGTTCCAAACAATAATGACCATTGATAATATCCAGAAAACACAAACACAGAGGCTGTGGCAATATCTGGAATTGAGTTAGCCAAAACAAAACCGGATATTTCCGGTTTCATGCAGTCATATCCGGACAAAGTGGTGTGGAATTTGTATGCAATAGACCAAGCAAATCATAGTAAAATGGTTTTGGAGAAAAGCAAAGTCCTTTCTTTAGGCAAGTGCATAAAATGTCATGTATACAAACAGAGATATCATGTTTGTTTGCCGCAGTTCCTCTAGTTTTCTCCCTAGAATACCCAAATAGGAAGAACTGGTTCTGCATGTGGAACCAGTGATTGTTTCCCTGTACAAAATTAAATGCTCCCTGATTAAAAAAAACGTTCAAAACAATAATGACCATTGATAATATCCAGAAAACACAAACACAGGGGCTGTGGCAATATCTGGGATTCATTTAGCAAAAAAAAAAACCGGATATTTCCGGTTTCATGCAGTCATATCCGGACAAAGTGGTGTGGAATTTGTATGCAATAAACCAAGCAAATCATAGTAAAAATGGTTTTGGAGAAAAGCAAAGTCCTTTCTTTAGCAAAGTGCATAAAATGTCATGTATACAAACAGAAATATCATGTTTGCTTGCCGCAGTTCCTCTAGTTTTCTCCCTAGAATACACGAATAGGAAGAACTGGTTTCTGCATTTGGAACCAGTGATTGTTTCCCAGTAGAAAATTAAATGCTCCCTGATTTAAAAAAAAAAATCGTTCCAAACAACAATGACCATTGATAATATCCAGAAAACACAAACACAGGGCTGTGGCAATATCTGGGATTGATTTAGCCAAAAAAAAACCGGATATTTCCGGTTTCATGCAGTCATATCCGGACAAAGTGGTGTGGAATTTGTATGCAATAGACCAAGCAAATCATAGTAAAAATGGTTTTGGAGAAAAGCAAACTCCTTTCTTTAGGCAAGTGCATAAAATGTCATGTATACAAACAGAAATATCATGTTTGCTTGCCGCAGTTCCTCTAGTTTTCTCCCAAGAATACACGAATAGGAAGAACTGGTTTCTGCATGTGGAACCAATTAGAGTTTCGCAGTACAAAATTAAATGTTCCCTGATAAAAAACATTCAAAACAATAAAGTCCTTTGATAATATCCAGAAAACACAAACACAGAGGCTGTCGCAATATCTGGGATTGAGTTAGCCAAAACAAAAGCGGATATTTCCCCTTTCATCCAGTCATATCCGGACAAAGTGGTGTGGAATTTGTATGCAATAGACCAAGCAAATCATAGTAAAATGGTTTTGGAGAAAAGCAAAGTCATTTCATTAGGCAGGTGCATAAAATGTCATGTATACAAACAGAATTATCATGTTTGTTTGCTGCAGTTCCTCTAGCATTCTCCGTATAATTTACAAATGTTTAGAGCTGGTTTCTCCATGTGGAACCACTGAGGGTTTCCCAGTACAAAATTAAATGTTCCCTGATAAAAAAAAATGTTTCAAAACAATAAAGTCCTTTGATAATATCCAGAAAACACAAACACAGGGGCTGTGGCAATATCTGGGATTGAGTTAGCCAAAACAAAACCGGATATTTCCTGTTTCATGCAGTCATATCCGGACAAAGTGGTGTGGAATTTGTATGCAATAGACCAAGCAAATCATAGTAAAAATGGTTTTGGAGAAAAGCAAACTCCTTTCTTTAGGCAAGTGCATAAAATGTCATGTATACAAACAGAAATATCATGTTTGCTTGCCGCAGTTCCTCTAGTTTTCTCCCAAGAATACACGAATAGGAAGAACTGGTTTCTGCATGTGGAACCAGTGATTGTTTCCCTGTACAAAATTAAATGCTCCCTGATTAAAAAAAAAACGTTCCAAACAATAATGACCATTGATAATATCCAGAAAACACAAACACAGGGCTGTGGCAATATCTGGGATTGAGTTAGCCAAAAGAAAACCGGATATTTCCGGTTTCATGCAGTCATATCCGGACAAAGTGGTGTGGAATTTGTATGCAATAGACCAAGCAAATCATAGTAAAAATGGTTTTGGAGAAAAGCAAAGTCCTTTCTTTAGGCAAGTGCATAAAATGTCATGTATACAAACAGAAATATCATGTTTGTTTGCCGCAGTTCCTCTAGTTTTCTCCCTAGAATACACGAATAGGAAGAACTGGTTTCTGCATGTGGAACCAGTGATTGTTTCCCTGTACAAAATTAAATGCTCCCTGATTAAAAAAAAACGTTCAAAACAATAATGACCATTGATAATATCCAGAAAACACAAACACAGGGGCTGTGGCAATATCTGGGATTGAGTTAGCCAAAACAAAACCGGATATTTCCTGTTTCATGCAGTCATATCCGGACAAAGTGGTGTGGAATTTGTATGCAATAGACCAAGCAAATCATAGTAAAAATGGTTTTGTGAAAAGCAAACTCCTTTCTTTAGGCAAGTGCATAAAATGTCATGTATACAAACAGAAATATCATGTTTGTTTGCCGCAGTTCCTCTAGTTTTTTCCATAGAATACACGAATAGGAAGAACTGGTTTCTGCATGTGGAACCAGTGATTCTTTCCCTGTGCAAAATTAAATGCTCCCTGATTAAAAAAAAACGTTCAAAACAATAATGACCATTGGTAATATCCAGAAAACACAAACACAGAGGCTGTGGCAATATCTGGGATTGAGTTAGCCAAAACAAAACCGGATATTTCCGGTTTCATGCAGTCATATCCGGACAAAGTGGTGTGGAATTTGTATGCAATAGACCAAGCAAATCATAGTAAAAATGGTTTTGGAGAAAAGCAAAGTCTTTTCGTTGGACAAGTGCATAAAATGTCATGTATACAAACAGAAATATCATGTTTGTTTGCCGCAGTTCTTCTAGCTTTCTCCTAGAAAAAACGAATGTGTAGAGCTGGTGTCTCCATGTGGAACCAATTAGAGTTTCCCAGTACAAAATTAAATGTTCCCTGATAAAAAACATTCAAAACAATAAAGTCCTTTGATAATATCCAGAAAACACAAACACAGAGGCTGTGGCAATCTGGGATTGAGTTAGCCAAAACAAAAGCGGATATTTCCCCTTTCATCCAGTCATATCCGGACAAAGTGGTGTGGAATTTGTATGCAATAGACCACGCAAATCATAGTAAAATGGTTTTGGAGAAAAGCAAAGTCCTTTCTTTAGGCAAGTGCATAAAATGTCATGTATACAAACAGAGATATCATGTTTGTTTGCCGCAGTTCCTCTAGTTTTCTCCCTAGAATACACGAATAGGAAGAACTGGTTTCTGCATGTGGAACCAGTGATTGTTTCCCAGTAGAAAATTAAGTGCTCCCTGATTTAAAAAAAATGTTCCAAACAATAATGACCATTGATAATATCCAGAAAACACAAACACAGAGGCTGTGGCAATATCTGGAATTGAGTTAGCCAAAACAAAACCGGATATTTCCGGTTTCATGCAGTCATATCCGGACAAAGTGGTGTGGAATTTGTATGCAATAGACCAAGCAAATCATAGTAAAATGGTTTTGGAGAAAAGCAAAGTCCTTTCTTTAGGCAAGTGCATAAAATGTCATGTATACAAACAGAGATATCATGTTTGTTTGCCGCAGTTCCTCTAGTTTTCTCCCTAGAATACCCAAATAGGAAGAACTGGTTTCTGCATGTGGAACCAGTGATTGTTTCCCTGTACAAAATTAAATGCTCCCTGATTAAAAAAAACGTTCAAAACAATAATGACCATTGATAATATCCAGAAAACACAAACACAGGGGCTGTGGCAATATCTGGGATTCATTTAGCAAAAAAAAAAAAACCGGATATTTCCGGTTTCATGCAGTCATATCCGGACAAAGTGGTGTGGAATTTGTATGCAATAAACCAAGCAAATCATAGTAAAAATGGTTTTGGAGAAAAGCAAAGTCCTTTCTTTAGCAAAGTGCATAAAATGTCATGTATACAAACAGAAATATCATGTTTGCTTGCCGCAGTTCCTCTAGTTTTCTCCCTAGAATACACGAATAGGAAGAACTGGTTTCTGCATTTGGAACCAGTGATTGTTTCCCAGTAGAAAATTAAATGCTCCCTGATTTAAAAAAAAAAATCGTTCCAAACAATAATGACCATTGATAATATCCAGAAAACACAAACACAGGGCTGTGGCAATATCTGGGATTGATTTAGCCAAAAAAAAACCGGATATTTCCGGTTTCATGCAGTCATATCCGGACAAAGTGGTGTGGAATTTGTATGCAATAGACCAAGCAAATCATAGTAAAAATGGTTTTGGAGAAAAGCAAACTCCTTTCTTTAGGCAAGTGCATAAAATGTCATGTATACAAACAGAAATATCATGTTTGCTTGCCGCAGTTCCTCTAGTTTTCTCCCAAGAATACACGAATAGGAAGAACTAGTTTCTGCATGTGGAACCAATTAGAGTTTCGCAGTACAAAATTAAATGTTCCCTGATAAAAAACATTCAAAACAATAAAGTCCTTTGATAATATCCAGAAAACACAAACACAGAGGCTGTCGCAATATCTGGGATTGAGTTAGCCAAAACAAAAGCGGATATTTCCCCTTTCATCCAGTCATATCCGGACAAAGTGGTGTGGAATTTGTATGCAATAGACCAAGCAAATCATAGTAAAATGGTTTTGGAGAAAAGCAAAGTCATTTCATTAGGCAGGTGCATAAAATGTCATGTATACAAACAGAATTATCATGTTTGTTTGCTGCAGTTCCTCTAGCATTCTCCGTATAATTTACAAATGTTTAGAGCTGGTTTCTCCATGTGGAACCACTGAGTGTTTCCCAGTACAAAATTAAATGTTCCCTGATAAAAAAAAATGTTTCAAAACAATAAAGTCCTTTGATAATATCCAGAAAACACAAACACAGGGGCTGTGGCAATATCTGGGATTGAGTTAGCCAAAACAAAACCGGATATTTCCGGTTTCATGCAGTCATATCCGGACAAAGTGGTGTGGAATTTGTATGCAATAGACCAAGCAAATCATAGTAAAAATGGTTTTGGAGAAAAGGAAAGTCTTTTCGTTAGCCAAGTGCATAAAATGTCATGTATACAAACAGAAATATCATGTTTGCTTGCCGCAGTTCCTCTAGTTTTCTCCCAAGAATACACGAATAGGAAGAACTGGTTTCTGCATGTGGAACCAGTGATTGTTTCCCTGTACAAAATTAAATGCTCCCTGATTAAAAAAAAAAACGTTCCAAACAATAATGACCATTGATAATATCCAGAAAACACAAACACAGGGCTGTGGCAATATCTGGGATTGAGTTAGCCAAAAGAAAACCGGATATTTCCGGTTTCATGCAGTCATATCCGGACAAAGTGGTGTGGAATTTGTATGCAATAGACCAAGCAAATCATAGTAAAAATGGTTTTGGAGAAAAGCAAAGTCCTTTCTTTAGGCAAGTGCATAAAATGTCATGTATACAAACAGAAATATCATGTTTGTTTGCCGCAGTTCCTCTAGTTTTCTCCCTAGAATACACGAATAGGAAGAACTGGTTTCTGCATGTGGAACCAGTGATTGTTTCCCTGTACAAAATTAAATGCTCCCTGATTAAAAAAAAACGTTCAAAACAATAATGACCATTGATAATATCCAGAAAACACAAACACAGAGGCTGTGGCAATCTGGGATTGAGTTAGCCAAAACAAAACCGGATATTTCCGGTTTCATGCAGTCATATCCGGACAAAGTGGTGTGGAATTTGTATGCAATAGACCAAGCAAATCATAGTAAAAATGGTTTTGGAGAAAAGCAAACTCCTTTCTTTAGGCAAGTGCATAAAATGTCATGTATACAAACAGAAATATCATGTATGTTTGCCGCAGTTCCTCTAGTTTTCTCCTAGAAAAAACGAATGTGTAGAGCTGGTGTCTCCATGTGGAACCAATTAGAGTTTCCCAGTACAAAATTAAATGTTCCCTGATAAAAAACATTCAAAACAATAAAGTCCTTTGATAATATCCAGAAAACACAAACACAGAGGCTGTGGCAATCTGGGATTGAGTTAGCCAAAACAAAAGCGGATATTTCCCCTTTCATCCAGTCATATCCGGACAAAGTGGTGTGGAATTTGTATGCAATAGACCAAGCAAATCATAGTAAAATGGTTTTGGAGAAAAGCAAAGTCCTTTCTTTAGGCAAGTGCATAAAATGTCATGTATACAAACAGAAATATCATGTTTGTTTGCCGCAGTTCCTCTAGTTTTCTCCCTAGAATACACGAATAGGAAGAACTGGTTTCTGCATGTGGAACCAGTGATTGTTTCCCAGTAGAAAATTAAGTGCTCCCTGATTTAAAAAAAACGTTCCAAACAATAATGACCATTGATAATATCCAGAAAACACAAACACAGGGGCTGTGGCAATATCTGGGATTGAGTTAGCCAAAAAAAAAACCGGATATTTCCGGTTTCATGCAGTCATATCCGGACAAAGTGGTGTGGAATTTGTATGCAATAGACCAAGCAAATCATAGTAAAATGGTTTTGGAGAAAAGCAAAGTCCTTTCTTTAGGCAAGTGCATAAAATGTCATGTATACAAACAGAGATATCATGTTTGTTTGCCGCAGTTCCTCTAGTTTTCTCCCTAGAATACCCAAATAGGAAGAACTGGTTTCTGCATGTGGAACCAGTGATTGTTTCCCTGTACAAAATTAAATGCTCCCTGATTAAAAAAAAACGTTCAAAACAATAATGACCATTGATAATATCCAGAAAACACAAACACAGGGGCTGTGGCAATATCTGGGATTGATTTAGCAAAAAAAAAACCGGATATTTCCGGTTTCATGCAGTCATATCCGGACAAAGTGGTGTGGAATTTGTATGCAATAGACCAAGCAAATCATAGTAAAAATGGTTTTGGAGAAAAGCAAAGTCCTTTCTTTAGCAAAGTGCATAAAATGTCATGTATACAAACAGAAATATCATGTTTGCTTGCCGCAGTTCCTCTAGTTTTCTCCCTAGAATACACGAATAGGAAGAACTGGTTTCTGCATGTGGAACCAGTGATTGTTTCCCTGTACAAAATTAAATGCTCCCTGATTTAAAAAAAAAAAAACGTTCCAAACAATAATGACCATTGATAATATCCAGAAAACACAAACACAGGGCTGTGGCAATATCTGGGATTGATTTAGCCAAAAAAAAAACCGGATATTTCCGGTTTCATGCAGTCATATCCGGACAAAGTGGTGTGGAATTTGTATGCAATAGACCAAGCAAATCATAGTAAAAATGGTTTTGGAGAAAAGCAAACTCCTTTCTTTAGGCAAGTGCATAAAATGTCATGTATACAAACAGAAATATCATGTTTGTTTGCCGCAGTTCTTCTAGCTTTCTCCTAGAAAATACGAATGTGTAGAGCTGGTGTCTCCATGTGGAACCAATTAGAGTTTCGCAGTACAAAATTAAATGTTCCCTGATAAAAAACATTCAAAACAATAAAGTCCTTTGATAATATCCAGAAAACACAAACACAGAGGCTGTCGCAATATCTGGGATTGAGTTAGCCAAAACAAAAGTGGATATTTCCCCTTTCATCCAGTCATATCCGGACAAAGTGGTGTGGAATTTGTATGCAATAGACCAAGCAAATCATAGTAAAATGGTTTTGGAGAAAAGCAAAGTCATTTCATTAGGCAGGTGCATAAAATGTCATGTATACAAACAGAATTATCATGTTTGTTTGCTGCAGTTCCTCTAGCATTCTCCGTATAATTTACAAATGTTTAGAGCTGGTTTCTCCATGTGGAACCACTGAGTGTTTCCCAGTACAAAATTAAATGTTCCCTGATAAAAAAAAAATGTTTCAAAACAATAAAGTCCTTTGATAATATCCAGAAAACACAAACACAGGGGCTGTGGCAATATCTGGGATTGAGTTAGCCAAAACAAAACCGGATATTTCCAGTTTCATGCAGTCATATCCGGACAAAGTGGTGTGGAATTTGTATGCAATAGACCAAGCAAATCATAGTAAAAATGGTTTTGGAGAAAAGCAAACTCCTTTCTTTAGGCAAGTGCATAAAATGTCATGTATACAAACAGAAATATCATGTTTGATTGCCGCAGTTCCTCTAGTTTTCTCCCAAGAATACACGAATAGGAAGAACTGGTTTCTGCATGGGGAACCAGTGATTGTTTCCCAGTACAAAATTAAATGCTCCCTGATTAAAAAAAAACGTTCCAAACAATAATGACCATTGATAATATCCAGAAAACACAAACACAGGGCTGTGGCAATATCTGGGATTGAGTTAGCCAAAAGAAAACCGGATATTTCCGGTTTCATGCAGTCATATCCGGACAAAGTGGTGTGGAATTTGTATGCAATAGACCAAGCAAATCATAGTAAAAATGGTTTTGGAGAAAAGCAAAGTCCTTTCTTTAGGCAAGAGCATAAAATGTCATGTATACAAACAGAAATATCATGTTTGTTTGCCGCAGTTCCTCTAGTTTTCTCCCTAGAATACACGAATAGGAAGAACTGGTTTCTGCATGTGGAACCAGTGATTCTTTCCCTGTGCAAAATTAAATGCTCACTGATTAAAAGAAACATTCAAAACAATAATGACCATTGGTAATATCCAGAAAACACAAACACAGAGGCTGTGGCAATCTGGGATTGAGTTAGCCAAAACAAAACCGGATATTTCCGGTTTCATGCAGTCATATCCGGACAAAGTGGTGTGGAATTTGTATGCAATAGACCAAGCAAATCATAGTAAAAATGGTTTTGGAGAAAAGCAAACTCCTTTCTTTAGGCAAGTGCATAAAATGTCATGTATACAAACAGAAATATCATGTTTGTTTGCCGCAGTTCCTCTAGTTTTTTCCCTAGAATACACGAATAGGAAGAACTGGTTTCTGCATGTGGAACCAGTGATTCTTTCCCTGTGCAAAATTAAATGCTCACTGATTAAAAAAAAACATTCAAAACAATAATGAACATTGGTAATATCCAGAAAACACAAACACAGAGGCTGTGGCAATCTGGGATTGAGTTAGCCAAAACAAAACCGGATATTTCCGGTTTCATGCAGTCATATCCGGACAAAGTGGTGTGGAATTTGTATGCAATAGACCAAGCAAATCATAGTAAAAATGGTTTTGTGAAAAGCAAACTCCTTTCTTTAGGCAAGTGCATAAAATGTCATGTATACAAACAGAAATATCATGTTTGTTTGCCGCAGTTCTTCTAGCTTTCTCCTAGAAAAAACGAATGTGTAGAGCTGGTGTCTCCATGTGGAACCAATTAGAGTTTCCCAGTACAAAATTAAATGTTCCCTGATAAAGAACATTCAAAACAATAAAGTCCTTTGATAATATCCAGAAAACACAAACACAGAGGCTGTGGCAATCTGGGATTGAGTTAGCCAAAACAAAAGCGGATATTTCCCCTTTCATCCAGTCATATCCGGACAAAGTGGTGTGGAATTTGTATGCAATAGACCAAGCAAATCATAGTAAAATGGTTTTGGAGAAAAGCAAAGTCCTTTCTTTAGGCAAGTGCATAAAATGTCATGTATACAAACAGAGATATCATGTTTGTTTGCCGCAGTTCCTCTAGTTTTCTCCCTAGAATACACGAATAGGAAGAACTGGTTTCTGCATGTGGAACCAGTGATTGTTTCCCAGTAGAAAATTAAGTGCTCCCTGATTTAAAAAAAACGTTCCAAACAATAATGACCATTGATAATATCCAGAAAACACAAACACAGGGGCTGTGGCAATATCTGGGATTGAGTTAGCCAAAACAAAACCGGATATTTCCGGTTTCATGCAGTCATACCTGGACAAAGTGGTGTGGAATTTGTATGCAATAGACCAAGCAAATCATAGTGAAATGGTTTTGGAGAAAAGCAAAGTCCTTTCTTTAGGCAAGTGCATAAAATGTCATGTATACAAACAGAGATATCATGTTTGTTTGCCGCAGTTCCTCTAGTTTTCTCCCTAGAATACACGAATAGGAAGAACTGGTTTCTGCATGTGGAACCAGTGATTGTTTCCCTGTACAAAATTAAATGCTCCCTGATTAAAAAAAAACGTTCAAAACAATAATGACCATTGATAATATCCAGAAAACACAAACACAGGGGCTGTGGCAATATCTGGGATTGATTTAGCAAAAAAAAAACCGGATATTTCCGGTTTCATGCAGTCATATCCGGACAAAGTGGTGTGGAATTTGTATGCAATAGACCAAGCAAATCATAGTAAAAATGGTTTTGGAGAAAAGCAAAGTCTTTCTTTAGGCAAGTGCATAAAATGTCATGTATACAAACAGAAATATCATGTTTGTTTGCCGCAGTACCTCTAGTTTTCTCCCTAGAATACACGAATAGGAAGAACTGGTTTCTGCATGTGGAACCAGTGATTGTTTCCCTGTACAAAATTAAATGCTCCCTGATTAAAAAAAAAGTTCAAAACAATAATGACCATTGATAATATCCAGAAAACACAAACACAGAGGCTGTGGCAATCTGGGATTGAGTTAGCCAAAACAAAACCGGATATTTCCGGTTTCATGCAGTCATATCCGGAAAAAGTGGTGTGGAATTTGTATGCAATAGACCAAGCAAATCATAGTAAAAATGGTTTTGGAGAAAAGCAAACTCCTTTCTTTAGGCAAGTGCATAAAATGTCATGTATACAAACAGAAATATCATGTTTGTTTGCCGCAGTTCCTCTAGTTTTTTCATTAGAATACACGAATAGGAAGAACTGGTTTCTGCATGTGGAACCAGTGATTCTTTCCCTGTGCAAAATTAAATGCTCACTGATTAAAAAAAAACATTCAAAACAATAATGACCATTGGTAATATCCAGAAAACACAAACACAGAGGCTGTGGCAATCTGGGATTGAGTTAGCCAAAACAAAACCGGATATTTCCGGTTTCATGCAGTCATATCCGGACAAAGTGGTGTGGAATTTGTATGCAATAGACCAAGCAAATCATAGTAAAAATGGTTTTGTGAAAAGCAAACTCCTTTCTTTAGGCAAGTGCATAAAATGTCATGTATACAAACAGAAATATCATGTTTGTTTGCCGCAGTTCCTCTAGTTTTTTCCCTAGAATACACGAATAGGAAGAACTGGTTTCTGCATGTGGAACCAGTGATTCTTTCCCTGTGCAAAATTTAATGCTCACTGATAAAAAAAAACGTTCAAAACAATAATGACCATTGGTAATATCCAGAAAACACAAACACAGAGGCTGTGGCAATCTGGGATTGAGTTAGCCAAAACAAAACCGGATATTTCCAGTTTCATGCAGTCATATCTGGACAAAGTGGTGTGGAATTTGTATGCAATAGACCAAGCAAATCATAGTAAAAATGGTTTTGGAGAAAAGCAAAGTCTTTTCGTTGGACAAGTGCATAAAATGTTGTATACAAACAGAAATATCATGTTTGTTTGCCGCAGTTCTTCTAGCTTTCTCCTAGAAAATACGAATGTGTAGAGCTGGTGTCTCCATGTGGAACCAATTAGAGTTTCCCAGTACAAAATTAAATGTTCCCTGATAAAAAACATTCAAAACAATAAAGTCCTTTGATAATATCCAGAAAACACAAACACAGAGGCTGTGGCAATCTGGGATTGAGTTAGCCAAAACAAAAGCAGATATTTCCCCTTTCATCCAGTCATATCTAGACAAATTGGTGTGGAATTTGTATGCAATAGACCAAGCAAATCATAGTAAAATTGTTTTGGAGAAAAGCAAAGTCCTTTCTTAGGCAAGTGCATAAAATATCATGTATACAAACAGAGATATCATGTTTGTTTGCCGCAGTTCCTCTAGTTTTCTCCCTAGAATACACGAATAGGAAGAACTGGTTTCTGCATGTGGAACCAGTGATTGTTTCCCAGTAGAAAATTAAGTGCTCCCTGATTTAAAAAAAACGTTCCAAACAATAATGACCATTGATAATATCCAGAAAACACAAACACAGAGGCTGTGGCAATATCTGGGATTGAGTTAGCCAAAACAAAACCGGATATTTCCGGTTTCATGCAGTCATATCCGGACAAAGTGGTCTGGAATTTGTATGCAATAGACCAAGCAAATCATAGTAAAAATGGTTTTGGAGAAAAGCAAAGTCATTTCATTAGGCAGGTGCATAAAATGTCATGTATACAAACAGAATTATGATGTTTGTTTGCTGCAGTTCCTCTAGCATTCTCCGTATAATTTACAAATGTTTAGAGCTGGTTTCTCCATGTGGAACCACTGAGGTTTTCCCAGTACAAAATTAAATGTTCCCTGATTAAATAATATTTGAAAACAATAAAGTCCTTTGATAATATCCAGAAAACACAAACACAGGGGCTGTGGCAATATCTGGGATTGAGTTAGCCAAAACAAAACCGGATATTTCCAGTTTCATGCAGTCATATCCGGGCAAAGTGGTGTGGAATTTGTATGCAATAGACCAAGCAAATCATAGTAAAAATGGTTTTGGAGAAAAGCAAAGTCTTTTCGTTGGACAAGTGCATAAAATAACATGTATACAAACAGAAATATCATGTTTGTTTGCCGCAGTTCCTCTAGTTTCTCGCTTAGAAAATACGAATGTGTAGAGCTGGTGTCTCCATGTGGAACCACTGAGTGTTTCCCAGTACAAAATTAAATGTTCCCTGATGAAAAAAACTTTCAAAACAATAATGATCATTGATAATATCCAGAAAACACAAACACAGAGGCTGTGGCAATCTGGGATTGAGTTAGCCAAAAGAAAACCGGATATTTCCGGTTTCATGCAGTCATATCCGGACAAAGTGGTGTGGAATTTGTATGCAATAGACCAAGCAAATCATAGTAAAAATGGTTTTGGAGAAAAGCAAAGTGCTTTCTTTAGGCAAGTGCATAAAATGTCATGTATACAAACAGAAATATCATGTTTGTTTGCCGCAGTTCCTCTAGTTTTTTCCCTAGAATACACGAATAGGAAGAACTGGTTTCTGCATGTGGAACCAGTGATTCTTTCCCTGTGCAAAATTAAATGCACACTGATTAAAAAAAAACATTCAAAACAATAATGACCATTGGTAATATCCAGAAAACACAAACACAGAGGCTGTGGCAATCTGGGATTGAGTTAGCCAAAACAAAACCGGATATTTCCAGTTTCATGCAGTCATATCCGGACAAAGTGGTGTGGAATTTGTATGCAATAGACCAAGCAAATCATAGTAAAAATGGTTTTGGAGAAAAGCAAAGTCTTTTCGTTGGACAAGTGCATAAAATGTCATGTATACAAACAGAAATATCATGTTTGTTTGCCGCAGTTCTTCTAGCTTTCTCCTAGAAAATACGAATGTGTAGAGCTGGTGTCTCCATGTGGAACCAATTAGAGATTCCCAGTACAAAATTAAATGTTCCCTGATAAAAAACATTCAAAACAATAAAGTCCTTTGATAATATCCAGAAAACACAAACACAGAGGCTGTCGCAATATCTGTGATTGAGTTAGCCAAAACAAAAGCGGATATTTCCCCTTTCATCCAGTCATATCTGGACAAAGTGGTGTGGAATTTGTATGCAATAGACCAAGCAAATCATAGTAAAATGGTTTTGGAGAAAAGCAAAGTCCTTTCTTTAGGCAAGTGCTTAAATTGTCATGTATACAAACAGAGATATCATGTTTGTTTGCCGCAGTTCCTCTAGTTTTCTCCCTAGAATACACGAATAGGAAGAACTGGTTTCTGCATGTGGAACCAGTGATTGTTTCCCTGTACAAAATTAAACGCTCCCTGATTAAAAAAAATTCAAAACAATAATGACCATTGATAATATCCAAAAAAAAAAACACAAACACAGGGGCTGTGGCAATCTGGGATTGAGTTAGCCAAAACAAAACCGGATATTTCCGGTTTCATGCAGTCATATCCGGGTAAAGTGGTGTGGAATTTGTATGCAATAGACCAAGAAAATCATAGTAAAAATGGTTTTGGAGAAAAGCAAACTCCTTTCTTTAGGCAAGTGCATAAAATGTCATGTATACAAACAGAAATATCATGTTTGTTTGCCGCAGTTCCTCTAGATTTTTCCCTAGAATACACGAATAGAAAGAACTGGTTTCTGCATGTGGAACCAGTGATTCTTTCCCTGTGCAAAATTAAATGCACACTGATTAAAAAAAACATTCAAAACAATAATGACCATTGGTAATATCCAGAAAACACAAACACAGAGGCTGTGGCAATCTGGGATTGAGTTAGCCAAAACAAAACCGGATATTTCCGGATTCATGCAGTCATATCCGGACAAAGTGGTGTGGAATTTGTATGCAATAGACCAAGCAAATCATAGTAAAAATGGTTTTGTGAAAAGCAAAGTCCTTTCTTTAGGCAAGTGCATAAAATATCATGTATACAAACAGAAATATCATGTTTGTTTGCCGCAGTTCTTCTAGCATTCTCCTAGAAAATACGAATGTGTAGAGCTGGTGTCTCCATGTGGAACCAAATAGAGTTTCCCAGTACAAAATTAAATGTTCCCTGATAAAGAACATTCAAAACAATAAAGTCCTTTGATAATATCCAGAAAACACAAACACAGAGGCTGTGGCAATATCTGTGATTGAGTTAGCCAAAACAAAAGCGGATATTTCCCCTTTCATGCAGTCATATCCGGACAAAGTGGTGTGGAATTTGTATGCAATAGACCAAGCAAATCATAGTAAAAATGGTTTTGGAGAAAAGCAAAGTCATTTCATTAGGCAGGTGCATAAAATGTCATGTATACAAACAGAATTATGATGTTTGTTTGCTGCAGTTCCTCTAGCATTCTCCGTATAATTTACAAATGTTTAGAGCTGGTTTCTCCATGTGGAACCACTGAGGTTTTCCCAGTACAAAATTAAATGTTCCCTGATTAAATAATATTTGAAAACAATAAAGTCCTTTGATAATATCCAGAAAACACAAACACAGGGGCTGTGGCAATATCTGGGATTGAGTTAGCCAAAACAAAACCGGATATTTCCAGTTTCATGCAGTCATATCCGGACAAAGTGGTGTGGAATTTGTATGCAATAGACCAAGCAAATCATAGTAAAAATGGTTTTGGAGAAAAGCAAAGTCTTTTCGTTGGACAAGTGCATAAAATAACATGTATACAAACAGAAATATCATGTTTGTTTGCCGCAGTTCCTCTAGTTTCTCGCTTAGAAAATACGAATGTGTAGAGCTGGTGTCTCCATGTGGAACCACTGAGTGTTTCCCAGTACAAAATTAAATGTTCCCTGATAAAAAACATTCAAAACAATAAAGTCCTTTGATAATATCCAGAAAACACAAACACAGAGGCTGTGGCAATCTGGGATTGAGTTAGCCAAAACAAAAGCGGATATTTCCCCTTTCATCCAGTCATATCCGGACAAAGTGGTGTGGAATTTGTATGCAATAGACCAAGCAAATCATAGTAAAATGGTTTTGGAGAAAAGCAAAGTCCTTTCTTTAGGCAAGTGCATAAAATGTCATGTATACAAACAGAGATATCATGTTTGTTTGCCGCAGTTCCTCTAGTTTTCTCCCTAGAATACACGAATAGGAAGAACTGGTTTCTGCATGTGGAACCAGTGATTGTTTCCCAGTAGAAAATTAAGTGCTCCCTGATTTAAAAAAAACGTTCCAAACAATAATGACCATTGATAATATCCAGAAAACACAAACACAGGGGCTGTGGCAATATCTGGGATTGAGTTAGCCAAAACAAAACCGGATATTTCCGGTTTCATGCAGTCATATCCGGACAAAGTGGTGTGGAATTTGTATGCAATAGACCAAGCAAATCATAGTAAAATGGTTTTGGAGAAAAGCAAAGTCCTTTCTTTAGGCAAGTGCATAAAATGTCATATATACAAACAGAGATATCATGTTTGTTTGCCGCAGTTCCTCTAGTTTTCTCCCTAGAATACACGAATAGGAAGAACTGGTTTCTGCATGTGGAACCAGTGATTGTTTCCCTGTACAAAATTAAATGCTCCCTGATTAAAAAAAACGTTCAAAACAATAATGACCATTGATAATATCCAGAAAACACAAACACAGGGGCTGTGGCAATATCTGGGATTGATTTAGCAAAAAAAAAAACGGATATTTCCGGTTTCATGCAGTCATATCCGGACAAAGTGGTGTGGAATTTGTATGCAATAGACCAAGCAAATCATAGTAAAAATGGTTTTGGAGAAAAGCAAAGTCCTTTCTTTAGCAAAGTGCATAAAATGTCATGTATACAAACAGAAATATCATGTTTGCTTGCCGCAGTTCCTCTAGTTTTCTGCCTAGAATACACGAATAGGAAGAACTGGTTTCTGCATTTGGAACCAGTGATTGTTTCCCAGTAGAAAATTAAATGCTCCCTGATTTAAAAAAAAAAAACGTTCCAAACAATAATGACCATTGATAATATCCAGAAAACACAAACACAGGGCTGTGGCAATATCTGGGATTGATTTAGCCAAAAAAAAAACCGGATATTTCCGGTTTCATGCAGTCATATCCGGACAAAGTGGTGTGGAATTTGTATGCAATAGACCAAGCAAATCATAGTAAAAATGGTTTTGGAGAAAAGCAAACTCCTTTCTTTAGGCAAGTGCATAAAATGTCATGTATACAAACAGAAATATCATGTTTGTTTGCCGCAGTTCTTCTAGCTTTCTCCTAGAAAATACGAATGTGTAGAGCTGGTGTCTCCATGTGGAACCAATTAGAGTTTCCCAGTACAAAATTAAATGTTCCCTGATAAAAAACATTCAAAACAATGAAGTCCTTTGATAATATCCAGAAAACACAAACACAGAGGCTGTCACAATATCTGGGATTGAGTTAGCCAAAACAAAACCGGATATTTCCCCTTTCATCCAGTCATATCCGGACAAAGTGGTGTGGAATTTGTATGCAATAGACCAAGCAAATCATAGTAAAATGGTTTTGGAGAAAAGCAAAGTCATTTCATTAGGCAGGTGCATAAAATGTCATGTATACAAACAGAATTATCATGTTTGTTTGCTGCAGTTCCTCTAGCATTCTCCGTATAATTTACAAATGTTTAGAGCTGGTTTCTCCATGTGGAACCACTGAGTGTTTCCCAGTACAAAATTAAATGTTCCCTGATAAAAAAAAATGTTTCAAAACAATAAAGTCCTTTGATAATATCCAGAAAACACAAACACAGGGGCTGTGGCAATATCTGGGATTGAGTTAGCCAAAACAAAACCGGATATTTCCGGTTTCATGCAGTCATATCCGGACAAAGTGGTGTGGAATTTGTATGCAATAGACCAAGCAAATCATAGTAAAAATGGTTTTGGAGAAAAGCAAACTCCTTTCTTTAGGCAAGTGCATAAAATGTCATGTATACAAACAGAAATATCATGTTTGCTTGCCGCAGTTCCTCTAGTTTTCTCCCAAGAATACACGAATAGGAAGAACTGGTTTCTGCATGTGGAACCAGTGATTGTTTCCCTGTACAAAATTAAATGCTCCCTGATTAAAAAAAAACGTTCCAAACAATAATGACCATTGATAATATCCAGAAAACACAAACACAGGGCTGTGGCAATATCTGGGATTGAGTTAGCCAAAAGAAAACCGGATATTTCCGGTTTCATGCAGTCATATCCGGACAAAGTGGTGTGGAATTTGTATGCAATAGACCAAGCAAATCATAGTAAAAATGGTTTTGGAGAAAAGCAAAGTCTTTCTTTAGGCAAGTGCATAAAATGTCATGTATACAAACAGAAATATCATGTTTGTTTGCCGCAGTTCCTCTAGTTTTCTCCCTAGAATACACGAATAGGAAGAACTGGTTTCTGCATGTGGAACCAGTGATTGTTTCCCTGTACAAAATTAAATGCTCCCTGATTAAAAAAAAAGTTCAAAACAATAATGACCATTGATAATATCCAGAAAACACAAACACAGAGGCTGTGGCAATCTGGGATTGAGTTAGCCAAAACAAAACCGGATATTTCCGGTTTCATGCAGTCATATCCGGACAAAGTGGTGTGGAATTTGTATGCAATAGACCAAGCAAATCATAGTAAAAGTGGTTTTGGAGAAAAGCAAACTCCTTTCTTTAGGCAAGTGCATAAAATGTCATGTATACAAACAGAAATATCATGTTTGTTTGCCGCAGTTCCTCTAGTTTTTTCATTAGAATACACGAATAGGAAGAACTGGTTTCTGCATGTGGAACCAGTGATTCTTTCCCTGTGCAAAATTAAATGCTCACTGATTAAAAAAAAACATTCAAAACAATAATGACCATTGGTAATATCCAGAAAACACAAAAACAGAGGCTGTGGCAATCTGGGATTGAGTTAGCCAAAACAAAACCGGATATTTCCGGTTTCATGCAGTCATATCCGGACAAAGTGGTGTGGAATTTGTATGCAATAGACCAAGCAAATCATAGTAAAAATGGTTTTGTGAAAAGCAAACTCCTTTCTTTAGGCAAGTGCATAAAATGTCATGTATACAAACAGAAATATCATGTTTGTTTGCCGCAGTTCCTCTAGTTTTTTCCCTAGAATACACGAATAGGAAGAACTGGTTTCTGCATGTGGAACCAGTGATTCTTTCCCTGTGCAAAATTTAATGCTCACTGATAAAAAAAAACGTTCAAAACAATAATGACCATTGGTAATATCCAGAAAACACAAACACAGAGGCTGTGGCAATCTGGGATTGAGTTAGCCAAAACAAAACCGGATATTTCCGGTTTCCTACAGTCATATCTGGACAAAGTGGTGTGGAATTTGTATGCAATAGACCAAGCAAATCATAGTAAAAATGGTTTTGGAGAAAAGCAAAGTCTTTTCGTTGGACAAGTGCATAAAATGTCATGTATACAAACAGAAATATCATGTTTGTTTGCCGCAGTTCTTCTAGCTTTCTCCTAGAAAATACGAATGTGTAGAGCTGGTGTCTCCATGTGGAACCAATTAGAGTTTCCCAGTACAAAATTAAATGTTCCCTGATAAAAAACATTCAAAACAATAAAGTCCTTTGATAATATCCAGAAAACACAAACACAGAGGCTGTGGCAATCTGGGATTGAGTTAGCCAAAACAAAAGCAGATATTTCCCCTTTCATCCAGTCATATCTGGACAAATTGGTGTGGAATTTGTATGCAATAGACCAAGCAAATCATAGTAAAATTGTTTTGGAGAAAAGCAAAGTCCTTTCTTAGGCAAGTGCATAAAATATCATGTATACAAACAGAGATATCATGTTTGTTTGCCGCAGTTCCTCTAGTTTTCTCCCTAGAATACACGAATAGGAAGAACTGGTTTCTGCATGTGGAACCAGTGATTGTTTCCCAGTAGAAAATTAAGTGCTCCCTGATTTAAAAAAAACGTTCCAAACAATAATGACCATTGATAATATCCAGAAAACACAAACACAGAGGCTGTGGCAATATCTGGGATTGAGTTAGCCAAAACAAAACCGGATATTTCCGGTTTCATGCAGTCATATCCGGACAAAGTGGTGTGGAATTTGTATGCAATAGACCAAGCAAATCATAGTAAAATGGTTTTGGAGAAAAGCAAAGTCCTTTCTTTAGGCAAGTGCATAAAATGTCATGTATACAAACAGAGATATCATGTTTGTTTGCCGCAGTTCCTCTAGTTTTCTCCCTAGAATACCCAAATAGGAAGAACTGGTTTCTGCATGTGGAACCAGTGATTGTTTCCCTGTACAAAATTAAATGCTCCCTGATTACAAAAAACGTTCAAAACAATAATGACCATTGATAATATCCAGAAAACACAAACACAGGGGCTGTGGCAATATCTGGGATTGATTTAGCAAAAAAAAAACCGGATATTTCCGGTTTCATGCAGTCATATCCGGACAAAGTGGTGTGGAATTTGTATGCAATAAACCAAGCAAATCATAGTAAAAATGGTTTTGGAGAAAAGCAAAGTCCTTTCTTTAGCAAAGTGCATAAAATGTCATGTATACAAACAGAAATATCATGTTTGCTTGCCGCAGTTCCTCTAGTTTTCTCCCTAGAATACACGAATAGGAAGAACTGGTTTCTGCATTTGGAACCAGTGATTGTTTCCCAGTAGAAAATTAAATGCTCCCTGATTTAAAAAAAAAAAACGTTCCAAACAATAATGACCATTGATAATATCCAGAAAAAACAAACACAGGGGCTGTGGCAATATCTGGGATTGAGTTAGCCAAAACAAAACCAGATATTTCCGGTTTCATGCAGTCATATCCGGACAAAGTGGTGTGGAATTTGTATGCAATAGACCAAGCAATTCATACTAAAAATGGTTTTGGAGAAAAGCAAACTCCTTTCTTTAGGCAAGTGCATAAAATGTCATGTATACAAACAGAAATATCATGTTTGTTTGCCGCAGTTCCTCTAGTTTCGTGCTTAGAAAATACGAATGTGTAGAGCTGGTGTCTCCATGTGGAACCACTGAGTGTTTCCCAGTACAAAATTAAATGTTCCCTGATGAAAAAAAAAACTTTCAAAACAATCATGACCATTGGAAATATCCAGAAAACACAAACACAGAGGCTGTGGCAATATCTGGGATTGAGTTAGCCAAAACAAAACCGGATATTTCCGGTTTCATGCAGTCATATCCGGACAAAGTGGTGTGGAATTTGTATGCAATAGACCAAGCAAATCATAGTAAAAATGGTTTTGGAGAAAAGCAAAGTCTTTTGGTTGGACAAGTGCATAAAATGTCATGTATACAAACAGAAATATCATGTTTGTTTGCCGCAGTTCTTCTAGCATTCTCCTAGAAAATACGAATGTGTAGAGCTGGTGTCTCCATGTGGAACCAAATAGAGTTTCCCAGTACAAAATTAAATGTTCCCTGATAAAGAACATTCAAAACAATAAAGTCCTTTGATAATATCCAGAAAACACAAACACAGAGGCTGTGGCAATATCTGTGATTGAGTTAGCCAAAACAAAAGCGGATATTTCCCCTTTCATGCAGTCATATCCGGACAAAGTGGTGTGGAATTTGTATGCAATAGACCAAGCAAATCATAGTAAAAATGGTTTTGGAGAAAAGCAAAGTCATTTCATTAGGCAGGTGCATAAAATGTCATGTATACAAACAGAATTATGATGTTTGTTTGCTGCAGTTCCTCTAGCATTCTCCGTATAATTTACAAATGTTTAGAGCTGGTTTCTCCATGTGGAACCACTGAGGTTTTCCCAGTACAAAATTAAATGTTCCCTGATTAAATAATATTTGAAAACAATAAAGTCCTTTGATAATATCCAGAAAACACAAACACAGGGGCTGTGGCAATATCTGGGATTGAGTTAGCCAAAACAAAACCGGATATTTCCAGTTTCATGCAGTCATATCCGGGCAAAGTGGTGTGGAATTTGTATGCAATAGACCAAGCAAATCATAGTAAAAATGGTTTTGGAGAAAAGCAAAGTCTTTTCGTTGGACAAGTGCATAAAATAACATGTATACAAACAGAAATATCATGTTTGTTTGCCGCAGTTCCTCTAGTTTCTCGCTTAGAAAATACGAATGTGTAGAGCTGGTGTCTCCATGTGGAACCACTGAGTGTTTCCCAGTACAAAATTAAATGTTCCCTGATGAAAAAAAACTTTCAAAACAATAATGATCATTGATAATATCCAGAAAACACAAACACAGAGGCTGTGGCAATCTGGGATTGAGTTAGCCAAAAGAAAACCGGATATTTCCGGTTTCATGCAGTCATATCCGGACAAAGTGGTGTGGAATTTGTATGCAATAGACCAAGCAAATCATAGTAAAAATGGTTTTGGAGAAAAGCAAAGTGCTTTCTTTAGGCAAGTGCATAAAATGTCATGTATACAAACAGAAATATCATGTTTGTTTGCCGCAGTTCCTCTAGTTTTTTCCCTAGAATACACGAATATGAAGAACTGGTTTCTGCATGTGGAACCAGTGATTCTTTCCCTGTGCAAAATTAAATGCTCACTGATTAAAAAAAAACATTCAAAACAATAATGACCATTGGTAATATCCAGAAAACACAAACACAGAGGCTGTGGCAATCTGGGATTGAGTTAGCCAAAACAAAACCGGATATTTCCAGTTTCATGCAGTCATATCCGGACAAAGTGGTGTGGAATTTGTATGCAATAGACCAAGCAAATCATAGTAAAAATGGTTTTGGAGAAAAGCAAAGTCTTTTCGTTGGACAAGTGCATAAAATGTCATGTATACAAACAGAAATATCATGTTTGTTTGCCGCAGTTCTTCTAGCTTTCTCCTAGAAAATACGAATGTGTAGAGCTGGTGTCTCCATGTGGAACCAATTAGAGATTCCCAGTACAAAATTAAATGTTCCCTGATAAAAAACATTCAAAACAATAAAGTCCTTTGATAATATCCAGAAAACACAAACACAGAGGCTGTCGCAATATCTGTGATTGAGTTAGCCAAAACAAAAGCGGATATTTCCCCTTTCATCCAGTCATATCTGGACAAAGTGGTGTGGAATTTGTATGCAATAGACCAAGCAAATCATAGTAAAATGGTTTTGGAGAAAAGCAAAGTCCTTTCTTTAGGCAAGTGCTTAAATTGTCATGTATACAAACAGAGATATCATGTTTGTTTGCCGCAGTTCCTCTAGTTTTCTCCCTAGAATACACGAATAGGAAGAACTGGTTTCTGCATGTGGAACCAGTGATTGTTTCCCTGTACAAAATTAAACGCTCCCTGATTAAAAAAAATTCAAAACAATAATGACCATTGATAATATCCAGAAAACACAAACACAGGGGCTGTGGCAATCTGGGATTGAGTTAGCCAAAACAAAACCGGATATTTCCGGTTTCATGCAGTCATATCCGGGTAAAGTGGTGTGGAATTTGTATGCAATAGACCAAGCAAATCATAGTAAAAATGGTTTTGGAGAAAAGCAAACTCCTTTCTTTAGGCAAGTGCATAAAATGTCATGTATACAAACAGAAATATCATGTTTGTTTGCCGCAGTTCCTCTAGTTTTTTCCCTAGAATACACGAATAGAAAGAACTGGTTTCTGCATGTGGAACCAGTGATTCTTTCCCTGTGCAAAATTAAATGCACACTGATTAAAAAAAACATTCAAAACAATAATGACCATTGGTAATATCCAGAAAACACAAACACAGAGGCTGTGGCAATCTGGGATTGAGTTAGCCAAAACAAAACCGGATATTTCCGGTTTCATGCAGTCATATCCGGACAAAGTGGTGTGGAATTTGTATGCAATAGACCAAGCAAATCATAGTAAAAATGGTTTTGTGAAAAGCAAAGTCCTTTCTTTAGGCAAGTGCATAAAATGTCATGTATACAAACAGAAATATCATGTTTGTTTGCCGCAGTTCTTCTAGCATTCTCCTAGAAAATACGAATGTGTAGAGCTGGTGTCTCCATGTGGAACCAAATAGAGTTTCCCAGTACAAAATTAAATGTTCCCTGATAAAGAACATTCAAAACAATAAAGTCCTTTGATAATATCCAGAAAACACAAACACAGAGGCTGTGGCAATATCTGTGATTGAGTTAGCCAAAACAAAAGCGGATATTTCCCCTTTCATGCAGTCATATCCGGACAAAGTGGTGTGGAATTTGTATGCAATAGACCAAGCAAATCATAGTAAAAATGGTTTTGGAGAAAAGCAAAGTCATTTCATTAGGCAGGTGCATAAAATGTCATGTATACAAACAGAATTATGATGTTTGTTTGCTGCAGTTCCTCTAGCATTCTCCGTATAATTTACAAATGTTTAGAGCTGGTTTCTCCATGTGGAACCACTGAGGTTTTCCCAGTACAAAATTAAATGTTCCCTGATTAAATAATATTTGAAAACAATAAAGTCCTTTGATAATATCCAGAAAACACAAACACAGGGGCTGTGGCAATATCTGGGATTGAGTTAGCCAAAACAAAACCGGATATTTCCAGTTTCATGCAGTCATATCCGGGCAAAGTGGTGTGGAATTTGTATGCAATAGACCAAGCAAATCATAGTAAAAATGGTTTTGGAGAAAAGCAAAGTCTTTTCGTTGGACAAGTGCATAAAATAACATGTATACAAACAGAAATATCATGTTTGTTTGCCGCAGTTCCTCTAGTTTCTCGCTTAGAAAATACGAATGTGTAGAGCTGGTGTCTCCATGTGGAACCACTGAGTGTTTCCCAGTACAAAATTAAATGTTCCCTGATGAAAAAAAACTTTCAAAACAATAATGATCATTGATAATATCCAGAAAACACAAACACAGAGGCTGTGGCAATCTGGGATTGAGTTAGCCAAAAGAAAACCGGATATTTCCGGTTTCATGCAGTCATATCCGGACAAAGTGGTGTGGAATTTGTATGCAATAGACCAAGCAAATCATAGTAAAAATGGTTTTGGAGAAAAGCAAAGTGCTTTCTTTAGGCAAGTGCATAAAATGTCATGTATACAAACAGAAATATCATGTTTGTTTGCCGCAGTTCCTCTAGTTTTTTCCCTAGAATACACGAATATGAAGAACTGGTTTCTGCATGTGGAACCAGTGATTCTTTCCCTGTGCAAAATTAAATGCTCATTGATTAAAAAAAAACATTCAAAACAATAATGACCATTGGTAATATCCAGAAAACACAAACACAGAGGCTGTGGCAATCTGGGATTGAGTTAGCCAAAACAAAACCGGATATTTCCAGTTTCATGCAGTCATATCCGGACAAAGTGGTGTGGAATTTGTATGCAATAGACCAAGCAAATCATAGTAAAAATGGTTTTGGAGAAAAGCAAAGTCTTTTCGTTGGACAAGTGCATAAAATGTCATGTATACAAACAGAAATATCATGTTTGTTTGCCGCAGTTCTTCTAGCTTTCTCCTAGAAAATACGAATGTGTAGAGCTGGTGTCTCCATGTGGAACCAATTAGAGATTCCCAGTACAAAATTAAATGTTCCCTGATAAAAAACATTCAAAACAATAAAGTCCTTTGATAATATCCAGAAAACACAAACACAGAGGCTGTCGCAATATCTGTGATTGAGTTAGCCAAAACAAAAGCGGATATTTCCCCTTTCATCCAGTCATATCTGGACAAAGTGGTGTGGAATTTGTATGCAATAGACCAAGCAAATCATAGTAAAATGGTTTTGGAGAAAAGCAAAGTCCTTTCTTTAGGCAAGTGCTTAAATTGTCATGTATACAAACAGAGATATCATGTTTGTTTGCCGCAGTTCCTCTAGTTTTCTCCCTAGAATACACGAATAGGAAGAACTGGTTTCTGCATGTGGAACCAGTGATTGTTTCCCTGTACAAAATTAAACGCTCCCTGATTAAAAAAAATTCAAAACAATAATGACCATTGATAATATCCAGAAAACACAAACACAGGGGCTGTGGCAATCTGGGATTGAGTTAGCCAAAACAAAACCGGATATTTCCGGATTCATGCAGTCATATCCGGGTAAAGTGGTGTGGAATTTGTATGCAATAGACCAAGCAAATCATAGTAAAAATGGTTTTGGAGAAAAGCAAACTCCTTTCTTTAGGCAAGTGCATAAAATGTCATGTATACAAACAGAAATATCATGTTTGTTTGCCGCAGTTCCTCTAGTTTTTTCCCTAGAATACACGAACAGAAAGAACTGGTTTCTGCATGTGGAACCAGTGATTCTTTCCCTGTGCAAAATTAAATGCACACTGATTAAAAAAAACATTCAAAACAATAATGACCATGGGTAATATCCAGAAAACACAAACACAGAGGCTGTGGCAATCTGGGATTGAGTTAGCCAAAACAAAACCGGATATTTCCGGTTTCATGCAGTCATATCCGGACAAAGTGGTGTGGAATTTGTATGCAATAGACCAAGCAAATCATAGTAAAAATGGTTTTGTGAAAAGCAAAGTCCTTTCTTTAGGCAAGTGCATAAAATGTCATGTATACAAACAGAAATATCATGTTTGTTTGCCGCAGTTCTTCTAGCTTTCTCCTAGAAAATACGAATGTGTAGAGCTGGTGTCTCCATGTGGAACCAATTAGAGATTCCCAGTACAAAATTAAATGTTCCCTGATAAAAAACATTCAAAACAATAAAGTCCTTTGATAATATCCAGAAAACACAAACACAGAGGCTGTCGCAATATCTGTGATTGAGTTAGCCAAAACAAAAGCGGATATTTCCCCTTTCATCCAGTCATATCTGGACAAAGTGGTGTGGAATTTGTATGCAATAGACCAAGCAAATCATAGTAAAATGGTTTTGGAGAAAAGCAAAGTCCTTTCTTTAGGCAAGTGCTTAAATTGTCATGTATACAAACAGAGATATCATGTTTGTTTGCCGCAGTTCC
This sequence comes from Lepus europaeus, assembly GCF_033115175.1. NCBI lineage: Eukaryota > Metazoa > Chordata > Mammalia > Lagomorpha > Leporidae > Lepus > Lepus europaeus. Next base: position 37,516,413 of record NC_084847.1, on the reverse strand, counting down.
TCTAGTTTTCTCCCTAGAATACACGAATAGGAAGAACTGGTTTCTGCATGTGGAACCAGTGATTGTTTCCCTGTACAAAATTAAACGCTCCTGATTAAAAAAAAAAGTTCAAAACAATAATGACCATTGATAATATCCAGAAAACCCAAACACAGGGGCTGTGGCAATATCTGGGATTGAGTTAGCCAAAACAAAACCGGATATTTCCGGTTTCATGCAGTCATATCCGCACAAAGTGTTCTGGAATTCCTATGCAATGAACCGAGAAAATCACAGTAAATATGGTTTTGGAGAAAAGCAAAGTCCTTTTTTAGGCAAGTGCATAAAATGTCATGTATACAAACAGAAATATCATGTTTGCTTGCCGCAGTTCCTCTAGTTTTCTCCCTAGAATACACGAATAGGAAGAACTGGTTTCTGCATGTGGAACCAGTGATTGTTTCCCTGTACAAAATTAAATGCTCCCTGATTAAAAAAAAAACTTTCAAAACAATAATGACCATTGGTAATATCCAGAAAACACAAACACTGAGGCTGTGGCAATATCTGGGATTGAGTTAACCAAAACAAAACCGGATATTTCCGGTTTCATGCAGTCTTATCCGGACAAAGTGGTGTGGAATTTGTATGCAATAGACCAAGCAAATCATAGTAAAAATGGTTTTGGAGAAAAGCAAAGTCTTTTCGTTGGACAAGTGCATAAAATGTCATGTATACAAACAGAAATATCATGTTTGTTTGCCGCAGTTCTTCTAGGTTTCTCCTAGAAAATACGAATGTGTAGAGCTGGTGTCTCCATGTGGAAACAATTTTAGTTTCCCAGTACAAAATGAAATGTTCTCTGATAAAAAACATTCAAAACAATAAAGTCCTTTGATAATATCCAGAAAACACAAACACAGATGCTGTCGCAATATCTGTGATTGAGTTAGCCAAAACAAAACCGGATATTTCCGGTTTCATGCAGTCATATCCGGACAAAGTGGTGTGGAATTTGTATGCAATAGACCAAGCAAATCATAGTAAAATGGTTTTGGAGAAAAGCAAAGTCATTTCATTAGGCAGGTGCATAAAATGTCATGTATACATACAGAAATATCATATTTTTTTGCTGCAGTTCCTCTTGCAATCTCCGTATAATTTACAAATGTTTAGAGCTTGTTTCTCCATGTGGAACCACTGAGGGTTTCTCAGTACAAAATTAAATGTTCACTGATAAAAAAAAATGTGTCAAAACAATAAAGTCCTTTGATAATATCCAGAAAACACAAACACAGGGGCTATGGCAATATCTGGTATTGAGTTAGCCAAAACAAAACCGGATATTTCCGGTTTCATGCAGTCATATCCGGGCAAAGTGGTGTGGAATTTGTATGCAATAGACCAAGCAAATCATAGTAAAAATGGTTTTGGAGAAAAGCAAAGTCCTTTCTTTAGGCAAGTGCATAAAATGTCATGTATACAAACAGAAATATCATGTTTGTTTGCCGCAGTTCCTCTAGTTTCTCGCTTGGAAAATACGAATGCGTAGAGCTGGTGTCTCCACGTGGAACCACTGAGTGTTTCCCAGTACAAAATTAAATGTTCCCTGATGAAAAAAAACTTTCAAAATAATAATGATCATTGATAATATCCAGAAAACACAAACACAGAGGCTGTGGCAATATCTGGGATTGAGTTAGCCAAAACAAAACCGGATATTTCCGGTTTCATGCAGTCATATCCGGGCAAAGTGGTGTGGAATTTGTATGCAATAGACCAAGCAAATCATAGTAAAAATGGTTTTGGAGAAAAGCAAAGTGCTTTCTTTAGGCAAGTGCATAAAATGTCATGTATACAAACAGAAATATCATGTTTGTTTGCCGCAGTTCCTCTAGTTTTTTCCCTAGAATACACGAATATGAAGAACTGGTTTCTGCATGTGGAACCAGTGATTGTTTCCCTGTACAAAATTAAATGCTCAATGATTAAAATAAACGTTCCAAACAATAATGACCATTGATAATATCCAGAAAACACAAACACACGTGCTGTGGCAATATCTGAGATTGAGTTAGCCAAAAGACAACCGGATATTTCCTGTTTCATGCAGTCATATCCGGACAAAGTGGTGTGGAATTTGTATGCAATAGACCAAGCAAATCATAGTAAAATGGTTTTGGAGAAAAGCAAAGTCCTTTCTTTAGGCAAGTGCATAAAATGTCATGTATACAAACAGAGATATCGTTTTTGTTTGCCGCAGTTCCTCTAGTTTTCTCCCTAGAATACACGAATAGGAAGAACTGGTTTCTGCATGTGGAACCAGTGATTGTTTCCCTCTACAAAATTAAATGCTCCCTGATTAAAAACGAATGTTCAAAACAATAATGACCATCGATAATATCCAGAAAACACAAACACAGGGGCTGTGGCAATATCTGGGATTGATTTATCAAAACAAAACCGGATATTTCCGGTTTCATGCAGTCATATCCGGACAAAGTGGTGTGGAATTTGTATGCAATAGACCAAGCAAATCATAGTAAAAATGGTTTTGGAGAAAAGAAAAGTCTTTTCGTTGGACAAGTGCATAAAATGTCATGTATACAAACAGAAATATCATGTTTGTTTGCCGCAATTCTTCTAGCATTCTCCTAGAAAATACGAATGTGTAGAGCTGGTGTCTCCATGTGGAACCAAATAGAGTTTCCCAGTACAAAATTAAATGTTCCCTGATAAAGAACATTCAAAACAATAAAGTCCTTTGATAATATCCAGAAAACACAAACACAGAGGCTGTCGCAATATCTGTGATTGAGTTAGCCAAAACAAAAGCGGATATTTCCCCTTTCATGCAGTCATATCCGGACAAAGTGGTGTGGAATTTGTATGCAATAGACCAAGCAAATCATAGTAAAAATGGTTTTGGAGAAAAGCAAAGTCATTTCATTAGGCAGGTGCATAAAATGTCATGTATACAAACAGAAATATCATGTTTGTTTGCCGCAGTTCCTCTAGTTTTCTCCCTAGAATACACGAATAGGAAGAACTGGTTTCTGCATGTGGAACCAGTGATTGTTTCCCAGTATAAAATTAAATGCTCCCTGATTAAAAAAAAAACGTTCAAAACAATAATGACCATTGATAATATCCAGAAAACCCAAACACAGGGGCTGTGGCAATATCTGGGATTGAGTTAGCCAAAACAAAACCGGATATTTCCGGTTTCATCCAGTCATATCCGGACAAAGTGTTCTGGAATTCCTATGCAATGAACCGAGAAAATCACAGTAAAAATGGTTTTGGAGAAAAGCAAAGTCCTTTCTTTAGGCAAGTGCATAAAATGTCATGTATACAAACAGAAATATCATGTTTGCTTGCCGCAGTTCCTCTAGATTTCTCCCTAGAATACACGAATAGGAAGAACTGGTTTCTGCATGTGGAACCAGTGATTGTTTCCCTGTACAAAATTAAATGCTCCCTGATTAAAAAAAAAGGTTCAAAACAATAATGACCATTGGTAATATCCAGAAAACACAAACACAGGGGCTGTGGCAATCTGGGATTGAGTTAGCCAAAACAAAACCGGATATTTCCGGTTTCATGCAGTCATATCCGGACAAAGTGGTGTGGAATTTGTATGCAATAGACCAAGCAAATCATAGTAAAAATGGTTTTGGAGAAAAGCAAACTCCTTTCTTTAGGCAAGTGCATAAAATGTCATGTATACAAACAGAAATATCATGTTTGTGTGCCGCAGTTCCTCTAGTTTTTTCCCTAGAATACACGAATAGAAAGAACTGTTTTCTGCATGTGGAACCAGTGATTCTTTCCCTGTGCAAAATTAAATGCACACTGATTAAAAAAAACATTCAAAACAATAATGACCATTGGTAATATCCAGAAAACACAAACACAGAGGCTGTGGCAATCTGGGATTGAGTTAGCCAAAACAAAACCGGATATTTCCGGTTTCATGCAGTCATATCCGGACAAAGTGTTCTGGAATTCCCATGCAATGAACCGAGAAAATCACAGTAAATATGGTTTTGGAGAAAAGCAAAGTCCTTTCTTTAGGCAAGTGCATAAAATGTCATGTATACAAACAGAAATATCATGTTTGCTTGCCGCAGTTCCTCTAGTTTTCTCCCTAGAATACACGAATAGGAAGAACTGGTTTCTGCATGTGGAACCAGTGATTGTTTCCCTGTACAAAATTAAATGCTCCCTGATTAAAAAAAAACGTTCAAAACAATAATGACCATTGGTAATATCCAGAAAACACAAACACAGAGGCTGTGGCAATATCTGGGATTGAGTTAACCAAAACAAAACCGGATATTTCCGGTTTCATGCAGTCTTATCCGGACAAAGTGGTGTGGAATTTGTATGCAATAGACCAAGCAAATCATAGTAAAAATGGTTTTGGAGAAAAGCAAAGTTTTTCTTTAGACAAGTGCATAAAATGTCATGTATACAAACAGAAATATCATGTTTGTTTGCCGCAGTTCTTCTAGGTTTCTCCTAGAAAATAGGAATGTGTAGAGCTGGTGTCTCCATGTGGAAACAATTTTAGTTTCCCAGTACAAAATGAAATGTTCTCTGATAAAAAACATTCAAAACAATAAAGTCCTTTGATAATATCCAGAAAACACAAACACAGATGCTGTCGCAATATCTGTGATTGAGTTAGCCAAAACAAAACCGGATATTTCCGGTTTCATGCAGTCATATCCGGACAAAGTGGTGTGGAATTTGTATGCAATAGACCAAGCAAATCATAGTAAAATGGTTTTGGAGAAAAGCAAAGTCCTTTCTTTAGGCAAGTGCATAAAATGTCATGTATACAAACAGAGATATCGTGTTTGTTTGCCGCAGTTCCTCTAGTTTTCTCCCTAGAATACACGAATAGGAAGAACTGGTTTCTGCATGTGGAACCAGTGATTGTTTCCCTGTACAAAATTAAATGCTCCCTGATTAAAAACGAACGTTCAAAACAATAATGACCATTGATAATATCCAGAAAACACAAACACAGGGGCTATGGCAATATCAGGGATTGATTTAGCCAAAACAAAACCGGATATTTCCGGTTTCATGCAGTCATATCCGGACAAAGTGGTGTGGAATTTGTATGCAATAGACCAAGCAAATCATAGTAAAAATGGTTTTGGAGAAAAGCAAAGTCCTTTCTTTAGGCAAGTGCATAAAATGTCATGTATACAAACAGAAATATCATGTTTGCTTGCCGCAGTTCCTCTAGTTTTCTCCCTAGAATACACGAATAGGAAGAACTGGTTTCTGCATTTGGAACCAGTGATTGTTTCCCAGTAGAAAATTAAATGCTCCCTGATTTAAAAAAAAAAACGTTCCAAACAATAATGACCATTGATAATATCCAGAAAACACAAACACAGGGGCTGTGGCAATATCTGGGATTGAGTTAGCCAAAACAAAACCGGATATTTCCGGTTTCATGCAGTCATATCCGGACAAAGTGGTGTGGAATTTGTATGCAATAGACCAAGCAATTCATACTAAAAATGGTTTTGGAGAAAAGCAAAGTCCTTTCTTTAGGCAAGTGCATAAAATGTCATGTATACAAACAGAAATATCATGTTTGTTTGCCGCAGTTCCTCTAGTTTTTTCCCTAGAATACACGAATAGAAAGAACTGGTTTCTGCATGTGGAACCAGTGATTCTTTCCCTGTGCAAAATTAAATGCACACTGATTAAAAAAAAAAACATTCAAAACAATAATGACCATTGGTAATATCCAGAAAACACAAACACAGAGGCTGTTGCAATCTGGGATTGAGTTAGCCAAAACAAAACCGGATATTTCCGGTTTCATGCAGTCATATCCGGACAAAGTGGTGTGGAATTTGTATGCAATAGACCAAGCAAATCATAGTAAAAATGGTTTTGTGAAAAGCAAACTCCTTTCTTTAGGAAAGTGCATAAAATGTCATGTATACAAACAGAAATATCATGTTTGTTTGCCGCAGTTCTTCTAGGTTTCTCCTAGAAAATACGAATGTGTAGAGCTGGTGTCTCCATGTGGAAACAATTTTAGTTTCCCAGTACAAAATGAAATATTCTCTGATAAAAAACATTCAAAACAATAAAGTCCTTTGATAATATCCAGAAAACACAAACGCAGTTGCTGTTGCAATATCTGTGATTGAGTTAGCCAAAAGAAAACCGGATTTTTCCGGTTTCATGCAGTCATATCCGGACAAAGTGGTGTGGAATTTGTATGCAATAGACCAAGCAAATCATAGTAAAATGGTTTTGGAAAAAGTAAAGTCACTTCATTAGGCAGGTGCATAAAATGTCATGTATACATACAGAAATATCATGTTTTTTTGCTGCAGTTCCTCTAGCATTCTCCGTATAATTTACAAATGTTTAGAGCTGGTTTCTCCATGTGGAACCACTGAGGGTTTCCCAGTACAAAATTAAATGTTCACTGATAAAAAAAAATGTTTCAAAACAATAAAGTCCTTTGATAATATCCAGAAAACACAAAAACAGGGGCTATGGCAATATCTGGGATTGAGTTAGCCAAAACAAAACCGGATATTTCCGGTTTCATGCAGTCATATCCGGGCAAAGTGGTGTGGAATTTGTATGCAATAGACCAAGCAAATCATAGTAAAAATGGTTTTGGAGAAAAGCAAAGTCCTTTCTTTAGGCAAGTGCATAAAATGTCATGTATACAAACAGAAATATCATGTTTCTTTGCCGAAGTTCCTCTAGTTTCTCGCTTAGAAAATACGAATGCGTAGAGCTGGTGTCTCCACGTGGAACCACTGAGTGTTTCCCAGTACAAAATTAAAAGTTCCCTGAAAAAAATAACTTTCAAAATAATAATGATCATTGATAATATCCAGAAAACACAAACACAGAGGCTGTGGCAATATCTGTGATTGAGTTAGCCAAAACAAAACCGGATATTTCCGGTTTCATGCAGTCATATCCGGGCAAAGTGGTGTGGAATTTGTATGCAATAGACCAAGCAAATCATAGTAAAAATGGTTTTGGAGAAAAGCAAACTCCTTTCTTTGGGCAAGTGCATAAAATGTCATGTATACAAACAGAAATATCATGTTTGTTTGCCGCAGTTCCTCTAGTTTTCTCCCTAGAATACACGAATAGGAAGAACAGGTTTCTGCTTGTGGAACTAGTGATTGTTTCCCTGCACAAAATTAAATGGTCACTGATTAAAAAAAAACCTTCAAAACAATAATGACCATTGGTAATATCCAGAAAACACAAACACAGAGGCTGTGGCAATCTGGGATTGATTTAGCCAAAAAAAAACCGGATATTTCCAGTTTCATGCAGTCATATCCGGACAAAGTGGTGTGGAATTTGTATGCAATAGACCAAGCAAATCATAGTAAAAATGGTTTTGGAGAAAAGCAAAGTCTTTTTGTTAGACAAGTGCATAAAATGTCATGTATACAAACAGAAATATCATGTTTGTTTGCCGCAGTTCTTCTAGATTTCTCCTAGAAAATACGAATGTGTAGAGTTGGTGTCTCCATGTGGAACCAATTAGAGTTTCCCAGTACAAAATGAAATGTTCCCTGATAAAAAACATTCAAAACAATAAAGTCCTTTGATAATATCCAGAAAACAAAAACACAGAGGCTGTCGCAATATCTGTGATTGAGTTAGCCAAAACAAAAGCGGATATTTCCCCTTTCATCCAGTCATATCCGGACAAAGTGGTGTGGAATTTGTATGCAATAGACCAAGAAAATCATAGTAAAATGGTTTTGGAGAAAAGCAAAGTCCTTTCTTTAGGCAAGTGCTTAAATTGTCATGTATACAAACAGAGATATCATGTTTGTTTGCCGCAGTTCCTCTAGTTTTCTCCCTAGAATACACGAATAGGAAGAACTGGTTTCTGCATGTGGAACCAGTGATTGTTTCCCTGTACAAAATTAAACGCTCCTGATTAAAAAAAAAAGTTCAAAACAATAATGACCATTGATAATATCCAGAAAACCCAAACACAGGGGCTGTGGCAATATCTGGGATTGAGTTAGCCAAAACAAAACCGGATATTTCCGGTTTCATGCAGTCATATCCGCACAAAGTGTTCTGGAATTCCTATGCAATGAACCGAGAAAATCACAGTAAATATGGTTTTGGAGAAAAGCAAAGTCCTTTTTTAGGCAAGTGCATAAAATGTCATGTATACAAACAGAAATATCATGTTTGCTTGCCGCAGTTCCTCTAGTTTTCTCCCTAGAATACACGAATAGGAAGAACTGGTTTCTGCATGTGGAACCAGTGATTGTTTCCCTGTACAAAATTAAATGCTCCCTGATTAAAAAAAAAACTTTCAAAACAATAATGACCATTGGTAATATCCAGAAAACACAAACACTGAGGCTGTGGCAATATCTGGGATTGAGTTAACCAAAACAAAACCGGATATTTCCGGTTTCATGCAGTCTTATCCGGACAAAGTGGTGTGGAATTTGTATGCAATAGACCAAGCAAATCATAGTAAAAATGGTTTTGGAGAAAAGCAAAGTCTTTTCGTTGGACAAGTGCATAAAATGTCATGTATACAAACAGAAATATCATGTTTGTTTGCCGCAGTTCTTCTAGGTTTCTCCTAGAAAATACGAATGTGTAGAGCTGGTGTCTCCATGTGGAAACAATTTTAGTTTCCCAGTACAAAATGAAATGTTCTCTGATAAAAAACATTCAAAACAATAAAGTCCTTTGATAATATCCAGAAAACACAAACACAGATGCTGTCGCAATATCTGTGATTGAGTTAGCCAAAACAAAACCGGATATTTCCGGTTTCATGCAGTCATATCCGGACAAAGTGGTGTGGAATTTGTATGCAATAGACCAAGCAAATCATAGTAAAATGGTTTTGGAGAAAAGCAAAGTCATTTCATTAGGCAGGTGCATAAAATGTCATGTATACATACAGAAATATCATATTTTTTTGCTGCAGTTCCTCTTGCAATCTCCGTATAATTTACAAATGTTTAGAGCTTGTTTCTCCATGTGGAACCACTGAGGGTTTCTCAGTACAAAATTAAATGTTCACTGATAAAAAAAAATGTGTCAAAACAATAAAGTCCTTTGATAATATCCAGAAAACACAAACACAGGGGCTATGGCAATATCTGGTATTGAGTTAGCCAAAACAAAACCGGATATTTCCGGTTTCATGCAGTCATATCCGGGCAAAGTGGTGTGGAATTTGTATGCAATAGACCAAGCAAATCATAGTAAAAATGGTTTTGGAGAAAAGCAAAGTCCTTTCTTTAGGCAAGTGCATAAAATGTCATGTATACAAACAGAAATATCATGTTTGTTTGCCGCAGTTCCTCTAGTTTCTCGCTTGGAAAATACGAATGCGTAGAGCTGGTGTCTCCACGTGGAACCACTGAGTGTTTCCCAGTACAAAATTAAATGTTCCCTGATGAAAAAAAACTTTCAAAATAATAATGATCATTGATAATATCCAGAAAACACAAACACAGAGGCTGTGGCAATATCTGGGATTGAGTTAGCCAAAACAAAACCGGATATTTCCGGTTTCATGCAGTCATATCCGGGCAAAGTGGTGTGGAATTTGTATGCAATAGACCAAGCAAATCATAGTAAAAATGGTTTTGGAGAAAAGCAAAGTGCTTTCTTTAGGCAAGTGCATAAAATGTCATGTATACAAACAGAAATATCATGTTTGTTTGCCGCAGTTCCTCTAGTTTTTTCCCTAGAATACACGAATATGAAGAACTGGTTTCTGCATGTGGAACCAGTGATTGTTTCCCTGTACAAAATTAAATGCTCAATGATTAAAATAAACGTTCCAAACAATAATGACCATTGATAATATCCAGAAAACACAAACACACGTGCTGTGGCAATATCTGAGATTGAGTTAGCCAAAAGACAACCGGATATTTCCTGTTTCATGCAGTCATATCCGGACAAAGTGGTGTGGAATTTGTATGCAATAGACCAAGCAAATCATAGTAAAATGGTTTTGGAGAAAAGCAAAGTCCTTTCTTTAGGCAAGTGCATAAAATGTCATGTATACAAACAGAGATATCGTTTTTGTTTGCCGCAGTTCCTCTAGTTTTCTCCCTAGAATACACGAATAGGAAGAACTGGTTTCTGCATGTGGAACCAGTGATTGTTTCCCTCTACAAAATTAAATGCTCCCTGATTAAAAACGAATGTTCAAAACAATAATGACCATCGATAATATCCAGAAAACACAAACACAGGGGCTGTGGCAATATCTGGGATTGATTTATCAAAACAAAACCGGATATTTCCGGTTTCATGCAGTCATATCCGGACAAAGTGGTGTGGAATTTGTATGCAATAGACCAAGCAAATCATAGTAAAAATGGTTTTGGAGAAAAGAAAAGTCTTTTCGTTGGACAAGTGCATAAAATGTCATGTATACAAACAGAAATATCATGTTTGTTTGCCGCAATTCTTCTAGCATTCTCCTAGAAAATACGAATGTGTAGAGCTGGTGTCTCCATGTGGAACCAAATAGAGTTTCCCAGTACAAAATTAAATGTTCCCTGATAAAGAACATTCAAAACAATAAAGTCCTTTGATAATATCCAGAAAACACAAACACAGAGGCTGTCGCAATATCTGTGATTGAGTTAGCCAAAACAAAAGCGGATATTTCCCCTTTCATGCAGTCATATCCGGACAAAGTGGTGTGGAATTTGTATGCAATAGACCAAGCAAATCATAGTAAAAATGGTTTTGGAGAAAAGCAAAGTCATTTCATTAGGCAGGTGCATAAAATGTCATGTATACAAACAGAAATATCATGTTTGTTTGCCGCAGTTCCTCTAGTTTTCTCCCTAGAATACACGAATAGGAAGAACTGGTTTCTGCATGTGGAACCAGTGATTGTTTCCCAGTATAAAATTAAATGCTCCCTGATTAAAAAAAAAACGTTCAAAACAATAATGACCATTGATAATATCCAGAAAACCCAAACACAGGGGCTGTGGCAATATCTGGGATTGAGTTAGCCAAAACAAAACCGGATATTTCCGGTTTCATCCAGTCATATCCGGACAAAGTGTTCTGGAATTCCTATGCAATGAACCGAGAAAATCACAGTAAAAATGGTTTTGGAGAAAAGCAAAGTCCTTTCTTTAGGCAAGTGCATAAAATGTCATGTATACAAACAGAAATATCATGTTTGCTTGCCGCAGTTCCTCTAGATTTCTCCCTAGAATACACGAATAGGAAGAACTGGTTTCTGCATGTGGAACCAGTGATTGTTTCCCTGTACAAAATTAAATGCTCCCTGATTAAAAAAAAAGGTTCAAAACAATAATGACCATTGGTAATATCCAGAAAACACAAACACAGGGGCTGTGGCAATCTGGGATTGAGTTAGCCAAAACAAAACCGGATATTTCCGGTTTCATGCAGTCATATCCGGACAAAGTGGTGTGGAATTTGTATGCAATAGACCAAGCAAATCATAGTAAAAATGGTTTTGGAGAAAAGCAAACTCCTTTCTTTAGGCAAGTGCATAAAATGTCATGTATACAAACAGAAATATCATGTTTGTGTGCCGCAGTTCCTCTAGTTTTTTCCCTAGAATACACGAATAGAAAGAACTGTTTTCTGCATGTGGAACCAGTGATTCTTTCCCTGTGCAAAATTAAATGCACACTGATTAAAAAAAACATTCAAAACAATAATGACCATTGGTAATATCCAGAAAACACAAACACAGAGGCTGTGGCAATCTGGGATTGAGTTAGCCAAAACAAAACCGGATATTTCCGGTTTCATGCAGTCATATCCGGACAAAGTGTTCTGGAATTCCCATGCAATGAACCGAGAAAATCACAGTAAATATGGTTTTGGAGAAAAGCAAAGTCCTTTCTTTAGGCAAGTGCATAAAATGTCATGTATACAAACAGAAATATCATGTTTGCTTGCCGCAGTTCCTCTAGTTTTCTCCCTAGAATACACGAATAGGAAGAACTGGTTTCTGCATGTGGAACCAGTGATTGTTTCCCTGTACAAAATTAAATGCTCCCTGATTAAAAAAAAACGTTCAAAACAATAATGACCATTGGTAATATCCAGAAAACACAAACACAGAGGCTGTGGCAATATCTGGGATTGAGTTAACCAAAACAAAACCGGATATTTCCGGTTTCATGCAGTCTTATCCGGACAAAGTGGTGTGGAATTTGTATGCAATAGACCAAGCAAATCATAGTAAAAATGGTTTTGGAGAAAAGCAAAGTTTTTCTTTAGACAAGTGCATAAAATGTCATGTATACAAACAGAAATATCATGTTTGTTTGCCGCAGTTCTTCTAGGTTTCTCCTAGAAAATAGGAATGTGTAGAGCTGGTGTCTCCATGTGCAAACAATTTTAGTTTCCCAGTACAAAATGAAATGTTCTCTGATAAAAAACATTCAAAACAATAAAGTCCTTTGATAATATCCAGAAAACACAAACACAGATGCTGTCGCAATATCTGTGATTGAGTTAGCCAAAACAAAACCGGATATTTCCGGTTTCATGCAGTCATATCCGGACAAAGTGGTGTGGAATTTGTATGCAATAGACCAAGCAAATCATAGTAAAATGGTTTTGGAGAAAAGCAAAGTCCTTTCTTTAGGCAAGTGCATAAAATGTCATGTATACAAACAGAGATATCGTGTTTGTTTGCCGCAGTTCCTCTAGTTTTCTCCCTAGAATACACGAATAGGAAGAACTGGTTTCTGCATGTGGAACCAGTGATTGTTTCCCTGTACAAAATTAAATGCTCCCTGATTAAAAACGAACGTTCAAAACAATAATGACCATTGATAATATCCAGAAAACACAAACACAGGGGCTATGGCAATATCAGGGATTGATTTAGCCAAAACAAAACCGGATATTTCCGGTTTCATGCAGTCATATCCGGACAAAGTGGTGTGGAATTTGTATGCAATAGACCAAGCAAATCATAGTAAAAATGGTTTTGGAGAAAAGCAAAGTCCTTTCTTTAGGCAAGTGCATAAAATGTCATGTATACAAACAGAAATATCATGTTTGCTTGCCGCAGTTCCTCTAGTTTTCTCCCTAGAATACACGAATAGGAAGAACTGGTTTCTGCATTTGGAACCAGTGATTGTTTCCCAGTAGAAAATTAAATGCTCCCTGATTTAAAAAAAAAAAACGTTCCAAACAATAATGACCATTGATAATATCCAGAAAACACAAACACAGGGGCTGTGGCAATATCTGGGATTGAGTTAGCCAAAACAAAACCGGATATTTCCGGTTTCATGCAGTCATATCCGGACAAAGTGGTGTGGAATTTGTATGCAATAGACCAAGCAATTCATACTAAAAATGGTTTTGGAGAAAAGCAAAGTCCTTTCTTTAGGCAAGTGCATAAAATGTCATGTATACAAACAGAAATATCATGTTTGTTTGCCGCAGTTCCTCTAGTTTTTTCCCTAGAATACACGAATAGAAAGAACTGGTTTCTGCATGTGGAACCAGTGATTCTTTCCCTGTGCAAAATTAAATGCACACTGATTAAAAAAAAAAACATTCAAAACAATAATGACCATTGGTAATATCCAGAAAACACAAACACAGAGGCTGTTGCAATCTGGGATTGAGTTAGCCAAAACAAAACCGGATATTTCCGGTTTCATGCAGTCATATCCGGACAAAGTGGTGTGGAATTTGTATGCAATAGACCAAGCAAATCATAGTAAAAATGGTTTTGTGAAAAGCAAACTCCTTTCTTTAGGAAAGTGCATAAAATGTCATGTATACAAACAGAAATATCATGTTTGTTTGCCGCAGTTCTTCTAGGTTTCTCCTAGAAAATACGAATGTGTAGAGCTGGTGTCTCCATGTGGAAACAATTTTAGTTTCCCAGTACAAAATGAAATATTCTCTGATAAAAAACATTCAAAACAATAAAGTCCTTTGATAATATCCAGAAAACACAAACGCAGTTGCTGTTGCAATATCTGTGATTGAGTTAGCCAAAACAAAACCGGATTTTTCCGGTTTCATGCAGTCATATCCGGACAAAGTGGTGTGGAATTTGTATGCAATAGACCAAGCAAATCATAGTAAAATGGTTTTGGAAAAAGTAAAGTCACTTCATTAGGCAGGTGCATAAAATGTCATGTATACATACAGAAATATCATGTTTTTTTGCTGCAGTTCCTCTAGCATTCTCCGTATAATTTACAAATGTTTAGAGCTGGTTTCTCCATGTGGAACCACTGAGGGTTTCCCAGTACAAAATTAAATGTTCACTGATAAAAAAAAATGTTTCAAAACAATAAAGTCCTTTGATAATATCCAGAAAACACAAAAACAGGGGCTATGGCAATATCTGGGATTGAGTTAGCCAAAACAAAACCGGATATTTCCGGTTTCATGCAGTCATATCCGGGCAAAGTGGTGTGGAATTTGTATGCAATAGACCAAGCAAATCATAGTAAAAATGGTTTTGGAGAAAAGCAAAGTCCTTTCTTTAGGCAAGTGCATAAAATGTCATGTATACAAACAGAAATATCATGTTTCTTTGCCGAAGTTCCTCTAGTTTCTCGCTTAGAAAATACGAATGCGTAGAGCTGGTGTCTCCACGTGGAACCACTGAGTGTTTCCCAGTACAAAATTAAAAGTTCCCTGAAAAAAATAACTTTCAAAATAATAATGATCATTGATAATATCCAGAAAACACAAACACAGAGGCTGTGGCAATATCTGTGATTGAGTTAGCCAAAACAAAACCGGATATTTCCGGTTTCATGCAGTCATATCCGGGCAAAGTGGTGTGGAATTTGTATGCAATAGACCAAGCAAATCATAGTAAAAATGGTTTTGGAGAAAAGCAAACTCCTTTCTTTGGGCAAGTGCATAAAATGTCATGTATACAAACAGAAATATCATGTTTGTTTGCCGCAGTTCCTCTAGTTTTCTCCCTAGAATACACGAATAGGAAGAACAGGTTTCTGCTTGTGGAACTAGTGATTGTTTCCCTGCACAAAATTAAATGGTCACTGATTAAAAAAAAACATTCAAAACAATAATGACCATTGGTAATATCCAGAAAACACAAACACAGAGGCTGTGGCAATCTGGGATTGATTTAGCCAAAAAAAAACCGGATATTTCCAGTTTCATGCAGTCATATCCGGACAAAGTGGTGTGGAATTTGTATGCAATAGACCAAGCAAATCATAGTAAAAATGGTTTTGGAGAAAAGCAAAGTCTTTTTGTTAGACAAGTGCATAAAATGTCATGTATACAAACAGAAATATCATGTTTGTTTGCCGCAGTTCTTCTAGATTTCTCCTAGAAAATACGAATGTGTAGAGTTGGTGTCTCCATGTGGAACCAATTAGAGTTTCCCAGTACAAAATGAAATGTTCCCTGATAAAAAACATTCAAAACAATAAAGTCCTTTGATAATATCCAGAAAACAAAAACACAGAGGCTGTCGCAATATCTGTGATTGAGTTAGCCAAAACAAAAGCGGATATTTCCCCTTTCATCCAGTCATATCCGGACAAAGTGGTGTGGAATTTGTATGCAATAGACCAAGAAAATCATAGTAAAATGGTTTTGGAGAAAAGCAAAGTCCTTTCTTTAGGCAAGTGCATAAAATGTCATGTATACAAACAGAAATATCATGTTTGCTTGCCGCAGTTCCTCTAGATTTCTCCCTAGAATA
Organism: Lepus europaeus; assembly: GCF_033115175.1. Classification (NCBI taxonomy): domain Eukaryota; kingdom Metazoa; phylum Chordata; class Mammalia; order Lagomorpha; family Leporidae; genus Lepus; species Lepus europaeus. The sequence goes on along the minus strand of NC_084847.1, from coordinate 37,500,683 downwards.
CACGAATAGGAAGAACTGGTTTCTGCATGTGGAACCAGTGATTGTTTCCCTGTACAAAATTAAATGCTCCCTGATTAAAAAAAAATTCAAAACAATAATGACCATTGATAATATCCAGAAAACACAAACACAGAGGCTGTGGCAATCTGGGATTGAGTTAGCCAAAACAAAACCGGATATTTCCGGTTTCATGCAGTCATATCCGGACAAAGTGGTGTGGAATTTGTATGCAATAGACCAAGCAAATCATAGTAAAAATGGTTTTGGAGAAAAGCAAAGTCTTTTCGTTGGACAAATGCATAAAATGTCATGTATACAAACAGAAATATCATGTTTGCTTGCCGCAGTTCCTCTAGATTTCTCCCTAGAATACACGAATAGGAAGAACTGGTTTCTGCATGTGGAACCAGTGATTGTTTCCCTGTACAAAATTAAATGCTCCCTGATTAAAAAAAAAGGTTCAAAACAATAATGACCATTGGTAATATCCAGAAAACACAAACACAGGGGCTGTGGCAATCTGGGATTGAGTTAGCCAAAACAAAACCGGATATTTCCGGTTTCATGCAGTCATATCCGGACAAAGTGGTGTGGAATTTGTATGCAATAGACCAAGCAAATCATAGTAAAAATGGTTTTGGAGAAAAGCAAACTCCTTTCTTTAGGCAAGTGCATAAAATGTCATGTATACAAACAGAAATATCATGTTTGTGTGCCGCAGTTCCTCTAGTTTTTTCCCTAGAATACACGAATAGAAAGAACTGGTTTCTGCATGTGGAACCAGTGATTCTTTCCCTGTGCAAAATTAAATGCACACTGATTAAAAAAAACATTCAAAACAATAATGACCATTGGTAATATCCAGAAAACACAAACACAGAGGCTGTGGCAATCTGGGATTGAGTTAGCCAAAACAAAACCGGATATTTCCGGTTTCATGCAGTCATATCCGGACAAAGTGTTCTGGAATTCCTATGCAATGAACCGAGAAAATCACAGTAAATATGGTTTTGGAGAAATGCAAAGTCCTTTCTTTAGGCAAGTGCATAAAATGTCATGTATACAAACAGAAATATCATGTTTGCTTGCCGCAGTTCCTCTAGTTTTCTCCCTAGAATACACGAATAGGAAGAACTGGTTTCTGCATGTGGAACCAGTGATTGTTTCCCTGTACAAAATTAAATGCTCCCTGATTAAAAAAAAACGTTCAAAACAATAATGACCATTGGTAATATCCAGAAAACACAAACACAGAGGCTGTGGCAATATCTGGGATTGAGTTAACCAAAACAAAACCGGATATTTCCGGTTTCATGCAGTCTTATCCGGACAAAGTGGTGTGGAATTTGTATGCAATAGACCAAGCAAATCATAGTAAAAATGGTTTTGGAGAAAAGCAAAGTCTTTTCTTTGGACAAGTGCATAAAATGTCATGTATACAAACAGAAATATCATGTTTGTTTGCCGCAGTTCTTCTAGGTTTCTCCTAGAAAATACGAATGTGTAGAGCTGGTGTCTCCATGTGGAAACAATTTTAGTTTCCCAGTACAAAATGAAATGTTCTCTGATAAAAAACATTCAAAACAATAAAGTCCTTTGATAATATCCAGAAAACACAAACACAGAGGCTGTCGCAATATCTGTGATTGAGTTAGCCAAAACAAAACCGGATATTTCCGGTTTCATGCAGTCATATCCGGACAAAGTGGTGTGGAATTTGTATGCAATAGACCAAGCAAATCATAGTAAAATGGTTTTGGAGAAAAGCAAAGTCCTTTCTTTAGGCAAGTGCATAAAATGTCATGTATACAAACAGAGATATCGTGTTTGTTTGCCGCAGTTCCTCTAGTTTTTTCCCTAGAATACACGAATAGGAAGAACTGGTTTCTGCATTTGGAACCAGTGATTGTTTCCCAGTAGAAAATTAAATGCTCCCTGATTTAAAAAAAAAAACGTTCCAAACAATAATGACCATTGATAATATCCAGAAAACACAAACACAGGGGCTGTGGCAATATCTGGGATTGAGTTAGCCAAAACAAAACCGGATATTTCCGGTTTCATGCAGTCATATCCGGACAAAGTGGTGTGGAATTTGTATGCAATAGACCAAGCAATTCATACTAAAAATGGTTTTGGAGAAAAGCAAACTCCTTTCTTTAGGCAAGTGCATAAAATGTCATGTATACAAACAGAAATATCATGTTTGTTTGCCGCAGTTCCTCTAGTTTTTTCCCTAGAATACACGAATAGAAAGAACTGGTTTCTGCATGTGGAACCAGTGATTCTTTCCCTGTGCAAAATTAAATGCACACTGATTAAAAAAAAACATTCAAAACAATAATGACCATTGGTAATATCCAGAAAACACAAACACAGAGGCTGTGGCAATCTGGGATTGAGTTAGCCAAAACAAAACCGGATATTTATGGTTTCATGCAGTCATATCCGGACAAAGTGGTGTGGAATTTGTATGCAATAGACCAAGCAAATCATAGTAAAAATGGTTTTGTGAAAAGCAAACTCCTTTCTTTAGGCAAGTGCATAAAATGTCATGTATACAAACAGAAATATCATGTTTGTTTGCCGCAGTTCCTCTAGTTTTCTCCCTAGAATACACGAATAGGAAGAACTGGTTTCTGCATGTGGAACCAGTGATTGTTTCCCAGTATAAAATTAAATGCTCCCTGATTAAAAAAAAATGTTCAAAACAATAATGACCATTGATAATATCCAGAAAACCCAAACACAGGGGCTGTGGCAATATCTGGGATTGAGTTAGCCAAAACAAAACCGGATATTTCCGGTTTCATGCAGTCATATCCGGACAAAGTGTTCTAGAATTCCTAAGCAATGAACCGAGAAAATCACAGTAAATATGGTTTTGGAGAAAAGCAAAGTCCTTTCTTTAGGCAAGTGCATAAAATGTCATGTATACAAACAGAAATATCATGTTTGCTTGCCGCAGTTCCTCTAGTTTTCTCCCTAGAATACACGAATAGGAAGAACTGGTTTCTGCATGTGGAACCAGTGATTGTTTCCCTGTACAAAATTAAATGCTCCCTGATTAAAAAAAAAGGTTCAAAACAATAATGACCATTGGTAATATCCAGAAAACACAAACACAGAGGCTGTGGCAATATCTGGGATTGAGTTAACCAAAACAAAACCGGATATTTCCGGTTTCATGCAGTCATATCCGGACAAAGTGGTGTGGAATTTGTATGCAATAGACCAAGCAAATCATAGTAAAAATGGTTTTGGAGAAAAGCAAAGTCTTTTCTTTGGACAAGTGCATAAAATGTCATGTATACAAACAGAAATATCATGTTTGTTTGCTGCAGTTCTTCTAGGTTTCTCCTAGAAAATACGAATGTGTAGAGCTGGTGTCTCCATGTGGAAACAATTTTAGTTTCCCAGTACAAAATGAAATGTTCTCTGATAAAAAACATTCAAAACAATAAAGTCCTTTGATAATATCCAGAAAACACAAACACAGATGCTGTTGCAATATCTGTGATTGAGTTAGCCAAAACAAAACCGGATTTTTCCGGTTTCATGCAGTCATATCCGGACAAAGTGGTGTGGAATTTGTATGCAATAGACCAAGCAAATCATAGTAAAATGGTTTTGGAAAAAGCAAAGTCACTTCATTAGGCAGGTGCATAAAATGTCATGTATACATACAGAAATATCATGTTTTTTTGCTGCAGTTCCTCTAGCATTCTCCGTATAATTTACAAATGTTTAGAGCTGGTTTCTCCATGTGGAACCACTGAGGGTTTCCCAGTACAAAATTAAATGTTCACTGATAAAAAAAAATGTTTCAAAACAATAAAGTCCTTTGATAATATCCAGAAAACACAAACACAGGGGCTATGGCAATATCTGGGATTGAGTTAGCCAAAACAAAACCGGATATTTCCGGTTTCATGCAGTCATATCCGGGCAAAGTGGTGTGGAATTTGTATGCAATAGACCAAGCAAATCATAGTAAAAATGGTTTTGGAGAAAAGCAAAGTACTTTCTTTAGGCAAGTGCATAAAATGTCATGTATACAAACAGAAATATCATGTTTCCTTGCCGAAGTTCCTCTAGTTTCTCGCTTAGAAAATACGAATGCGTAGAGCTGGTGTCTCCACGTGGAACCACTGAGTGTTTCCCAGTACAAAATTAAAAGTTCCCTGAAAGAAAAAACTTTCAAAATAATAATGATCATTGATAATATCCAGAAAACACAAACACAGAGGGTGTGGCAATCTGGGATTGAGTTAGCCAAAACAAAACCGGATATTTCCGGTTTCATGCAGTCATATCCGGGCAAAGTGGTGTGGAATTTGTATGCAATAGACCAAGCAAATCATAGTAAAAATGGTTTTGGAGAAAAGCAAACTCCTTTCTTTGGGCAAGTGCATAAAATGTCATGTATACAAACATAAATATCATGTTTGTTTGCCGCAGTTCCTCTAGTTTTCTCCCTAGAATACACGAATAGGAAGAACAGGTTTCTGCTTGTGGAACTAGTGATTGTTTCCCTGCACAAAATTAAATGGTCACTGATTAAAAAAAAACATTCAAAACAATAATGACCATTGGTAATATCCAGAAAACACAAACACAGAGGCTGTGGCAATCTGGGATTGATTTAGCCAAAAAAAAACCGGATATTTCCAGTTTCATGCAGTCATATCCGGACAAAGTGGTGTGGAATTTGTATGCAATAGACCAAGCAAATCATAGTAAAAATGGTTTTGGAGAAAAGCAAAGTCTTTTTGTTAGACAAGTGCATAAAATGTCATGTATACAAACAGAAATATCATGTTTGTTTGCCGCAGTTCTTCTAGATTTCTCCTAGAAAATACGAATGTGTAGAGTTGGTGTCTCCATGTGGAACCAATTAGAGTTTCCCAGTACAAAATTAAATGTTCCCTGATAAAAAACATTCAAAACAATAAAGTCCTTTGATAATATCCAGAAAACAAAAACACAGAGGCTGTCGCAATATCTGTGATTGAGTTAGCCAAAACAAAAGCGGATATTTCCGGTTTCATGCAGTCATATCCGGACAAAGTGGTGTGGAATTTGTATGCAATAGACCAAGAAAATCATAGTAAAATGGTTTTTGAGAAAAGCAAAGTCCTTTCTTTAGGCAAGTGCATAAAATGTCACGTATACAAACAGAAATATCATGTTTGCTTGCCGCAGTTCCTCTAGATTTCTCCCTAGAATACACGAATAGGAAGAACTGGTTTCTGCATGTGGAACCAGTGATTGTTTCCCTGTACAAAATTAAATGCTCCCTGATTAAAAAAAAATTCAAAACAATAATGACCATTGATAATATCCAGAAAACACAAACACAGAGGCTGTGGCAATCTGGGATTGAGTTAGCCAAAACAAAACCGGATATTTCCGGTTTCATGCAGTCATATCCGGGCAAAGTGGTGTGGAATTTGTATGCAATAGACCAAGCAAATCATAGTAAAAATGGTTTTGGAGAAAAGCAAAGTCTTTTCTTTGGACAAGTGCATAAAATGTCATGTATACAAACAGAAATATCATGTTTGTTTGCCGCAGTTCTTCTAGGTTTCTCCTAGAAAATACGAATGTGTAGAGCTGGTGTCTCCATGTGGAAACAATTTTAGTTTCCCAGTACAAAATGAAATGTTCTCTGATAAAAAACATTCAAAACAATAAAGTCCTTTGATAATATCCAGAAAACACAAACACAGATGCTGTTGCAATATCTGTGATTGAGTTAGCCAAAACAAAACCGGATTTTTCCGGTTTCATGCAGTCATATCCGGACAAAGTGGTGTGGAATTTGTATGCAATAGACCAAGCAAATCATAGTAAAATGGTTTTGGAAAAAGCAAAGTCACTTCATTAGGCAGGTGCATAAAATGTCATGTATACATACAGAAATATCATGTTTTTTTGCTGCAGTTCCTCTAGCATTCTCCGTATAATTTACAAATGTTTAGAGCTGGTTTCTCCATGTGGAACCACTGAGGGTTTCCCAGTACAAAATTAAATGTTCACTGATAAAAAAAAATGTTTCAAAACAATAAAGTCCTTTGATAATATCCAGAAAACACAAACACAGGGGCTATGGCAATATCTGGGATTGAGTTAGCCAAAACAAAAGCGGATATTTCCGGTTTCATGCAGTCATATCCGGACAAAGTGGTGTGGAATTTGTATGCAATAGACCAAGCAAATCATAGTAAAAATGGTTTTGGAGAAAAGCAAAGTACTTTCTTTAGGCAAGTGCATAAAATGTCATGTATACAAACAGAAATATCATGTTTCCTTGCCGAAGTTCCTCTAGTTTCTCGCTTAGAAAATACGAATGCGTAGAGCTTGTGTCTCCACGTGGAACCACTGAGTGTTTCCCAGTACAAAATTAAAAGTTCCCTGAAAGAAAAAACTTTCAAAATAATAATGATCATTGATAATATCCAGAAAACACAAACACAGAGGCTGTGGCAATATCTGTGATTGAGTTAGCCAAAACAAAACCGGATATTTCCGGTTTCATGCAGTCATATCCGGACAAAGTGGTGTGGAATTTGTATGCAATAGACCAAGCAAATCATAGTAAAAATGGTTTTGGAGAAAAGCAAACTCCTTTCTTTGGGCAAGTGCATAAAATGTCATGTATACAAACAGAAATATCATGTTTGTTTGCCGCAGTTCCTCTAGTTTTCTCCCTAGAATACACGAATAGGAAGAACAGGTTTCTGCTTGTGGAACTAGTGATTGTTTCCCTGCACAAAATTAAATGGTCACTGATTAAAAAAAAACATTCAAAACAATAATGACCATTGGTAATATCCAGAAAACACAAACACAGAGGCTGTGGCAATCTGGGATTGATTTAGCCAAAAAAAAACCGGATATTTCCAGTTTCATGCAGTCATATCCGGACAAAGTGGTGTGGAATTTGTATGCAATAGACCAAGCAAATCATAGTAAAAATGGTTTTGGAGAAAAGCAAAGTCTTTTTGTTAGACAAGTGCATAAAATGTCATGTATACAAACAGAAATATCATGTTTGTTTGCCGCAGTTCTTCTAGATTTCTCCTAGAAAATACGAATGTGTAGAGTTGGTGTCTCCATGTGGAACCAATTAGAGTTTCCCAGTACAAAATTAAATGTTCCCTGATAAAAAACATTCAAAACAATAAAGTCCTTTGATAATATCCAGAAAACAAAAACACAGAGGCTGTCGCAATATCTGTGATTGAGTTAGCCAAAACAAAAGCGGATATTTCCCCTTTCATCCAGTCATATCCGGACAAAGTGGTGTGGAATTTGTATGCAATAGACCAAGAAAATCATAGTAAAATGGTTTTGGAGAAAAGCAAAGTCCTTTCTTTAGGCAAGTGCATAAAATGTCATGTATACAAACAGAAATATCATGTTTGCTTGCCGCAGTTCCTCTAGATTTCTCCCTAGAATACACGAATAGGAAGAACTGGTTTCTGCATGTGGAACCAGTGATTGTTTCCCTGTACAAAATTAAATGCTCCCTGATTAAAAAACAATTCAAAACAATAATGACCATTGATAATATCCAGAAAACACAAACACAGAGGCTGTGGCAATCTGGGATTGAGTTAGCCAAAACAAAACCGGATATTTCCGGTTTCATGCAGTCATATCCGGACAAAGTGGTGTGGAATTTGTATGCAATAGACCAAGCAAATCATAGTAAAAATGGTTTTGGAGAAAAGCAAACTCCTTTCTTTAGGCAAGTGCATAAAATGTCATGTATACAAACAGAAATATCATGTTTGTTTGCCGCAGTTCCTCTAGTTTTTTCCCTAGAATACACGAATAGGAAGAACTGGTTTCTGCATGTGGAACCAGTGATTGTTTCCCTGTGCAAAATTAAATGCTCACTGATTAAAAAAAAAACATTCAAAACAATAATGACCATTGGTAATATCCAGAAAACACAAACACAGAGGCTGTGGCAATATGGGATTGAGTTAGCCAAAACAAAACCGGATATTTCCGGTTTCATGCAGTCATATGCGGACAAAGTTGTGTGGAATTTGTATGCAATAGACCAAGCAAATCATAGTAAAAATGGTTTTGGAGAAAAGCAAAGTCTTTTCGTTGGACAAATGTATAAAATGTCATGTATACAAACAGAAATATCATGTTTGTTTGCCGCAGTTCTTCTAGCTTTCTCCTAGAAAATATGAATGTGTAGAGCTGGTGTCTCCATGTGGAACCAATTAGAGTTTCCCAGTACAAAATGAAATGTTCCCTGATAAAAAACATTCAAAACAATAAAGTCCTTTGATAATATCCAGAAAAAACAAACACAGAGGCTGTCGCAATATCTGTGATTGAGTTAGCCAAAACAAAAGCGGATATTTCCCCTTTCATCCAGTCATATCCGGACAAAGTGGTGTGGAATTTGTATGCAATAGACCAAGCAAATCATAGTAAAAATGGTTTTGGAGAAAAGCAAAGTCCTTTCTTTAGGCAAGTGCATAAAATATCTTGTATACAAACAGAGATATCATGTTTGTTTGCCGCAGTTCCTCTAGATTTCTCCCTAGCATACCCGAATAGGAAGAACTGGTTTCTGCATGTGGATCCAGTGATTGTTTCCCTGTACAAAATTAAATGCTCCCTGATTAAAAAAAAAAACGTTCCAAACAATCAAGACCATTGATAATATCCAGAAAACACAAACACAGGGGCTGTGGCAATATCTGGGATTGAGTTAGCCAAAACAAAACCGGATATTTCCGGTTTCATGCAGTCATATCCGGACAAAGTGGTGTGGAATTTGTATGCAATAGACCAAGCAAATCATAGTAAAAATGGTTTTGGAGAAAAGCAAAGTCTTTTCGTTGGAGAAGTGCATAAAATGTCATGTATATAAATAGAAATATCATGTTTGTTTGCCGCAGTTCTTCTAGCTTTCTCCTAGAAAATACGAATGTGTAGAGCTGGTGTCTCCATGTGGAACCAATTAGAGTTTCCCAGTACAAAATTAAATGTTCCCTGATAAAAAACATTCAAAACAATAAAGTCCTTTGATAATATCCAGAAAACACAAACACAGAGGCTGTCGCAATATCTGTGATGGAGTTAGCCAAAACAAAACCGGATATTTCCGGGTTCATGCAGTCATATCCGGACAAAGTGGTGTGGAATTTGTATGCAATAGACCAAGCAAATCATAGTAAAAATGGTTTTGGAGAAAAGCAAAGTCATTTCATTAGGCAGGTGCATAAAATGTCATGTATACAAACAGAATTATCATGTTTGTTTGCCGCAGTTCCTCTAGTTTCTCGCTTAGAAAATATGTATGCGTAGAGCTGGTGTCTCCATGTGGAACCACTGAGTGTTTCCCAGTACAAAATTAAATGTTCCCTGATAAAAAAAAACTTTCAAAACAATAATGACCATTGATAATATCCAGAAAACACAAACACAGAGGCTGTGGAAATCTGGGATTGAGTTAGCCAAAACAAAAGCGGATATTTCCGGTTTCATGCAGTCATATCCGGACAAAGTGGTCTGGAATTTGTATGCAATAGACCAAGCAAATCATAGTAAAAATGGTTTTGGAGAAAAGCAAATTCCTTTCTTTAGGCAAGTGCATAAAATGTCATGTATACAAACAGAAATATCATGTTTGTTTGCCGCAGTTCTTCTAGCTTTCTCCTAGAAAATACGAATGTGTAGAGCTGGTGTCTCCATGTGGAACCAATTAGAGTTTCCCAGTACAAAATTAAATGTTTCCTGATAAAAAACATTCAAAACAATAAAGTCCTTTGATAATATCCAGAAAACACAAACACAGAGATTGTCGCAATATCTGTGATTGAGTTAGCCAAAACAAAAGCGGATATTTCCCCTTTCATCCAGTCATATCCGGACAAAGTGGTGTGGAATTTGTATGCAATAGACCAAGCAAATCATAGTAAAATGGTTTTGGAGAAAAGCAAAGTCCTTTCTTTAGCCAAGTGCATATAATGTCATGTATACAAACAGAGATATCATGTTTGTTTGCCGCAGTTCCTCTAGATTTCTCCCTAGAATACACGAATAGGAAGAACTGGTTTCTGCATGTGGAACCAGTGATTGTTTCCCTGTACAAAATTAAATGCTCCCTGATTAAAAAAAAACGTTCAAAACAATAATGACCATTGATAATATCCAGAAAACACAAACACAGGGGCTGTGGCAATATCTGGGATTGAGTTAGCGAAAACAAAACCGGATATTTCCGGTTTCATGCAGTCATACCCGGACAAAGTGGTGTGGAATTTCTATGCAATAGACCAAGCAAATCATAGTAAAAATGGTTTTGTGAAAAGCAAACTCGTTTCTTCAGGCAAGTGCATAAAATGTCATGTATACAAACAGAAATATCATGTTTGTTTGCCGCAGTTCTTCTAGCTTTCTCCTAGAAAATACGAATGTGTAGAGCTTGTGTCTCCATGTGGAACCAATTAGAGTTTCCCAGTACAAAATTAAATGTTCCCTGATAAAAAAAAATCTTTCAAAACAATAAAGTCCTTTGATAATATCCATAAAACACAAACACAGGGGCTGTGGCAATATCTGGGATTGAGTTAGCCAAAACAAAACCGGATATTTCCGGTTTAATGCAGTCATATCCGGACAAAGTGCAGTGGAATTTGTATGCAATAGACCAAGCAAATCATAGTAAAAATGGTTTTGGAGAAAAGCAAAGTCCTTTCTTTAGGCAAGTGCATAAAATGTCATGTATACAAACAGAAATATCATGTTTGTTTGCCGCAGTTCCTCTAGTTTTCTCCCTAGAATACAAGAATAGGAAGAACTGGTTTCTGCATGTGGAACCAGTGATTGTTTCCCTGTACAAAATTAAATGCTCCCTGATTAAAAAAAAACATTCAAAACAATAATGACCATTGATAATATCCAGAAAACACAAACACAGGGGCTGTGGCAATATCTGGGATTGAGTTAGCCAAAACAAAACCGGATATTTCCGGTTTCATGCAGTCATATCCGGACAAAGTGGTGTGGAATTTGTATGCAATAGACCAAGCAAATCATAGTAAAAATGGTTTTGGAAAAAGCAAACTGCTTTCTTTAGGCAAGTGCATAAAATGTCATGTATACAAACAGAAATATCATGTTTGTTTGCCGCAGTTCTTCTAGCTTTCTCCTAGAAAATACGAATGTGTAGAGCTGGTGTCTCCATGTGGAACCAACTAGAGTTTCCCAGTATAAAATTAAATGTTCCCTGATAAAAAACATTCAAAACAATGAAGTCCTTTGATAATATCCAGAAAACACTAACACAGAGGCTGTCGCAATATCTGTGATTGAGTTAGCCAAAACAAAAGCGGATATTTCCGGTTTCATGCAGTCATATCCGGACAAAGTGGTGTGGAATTTGTATGCAATAGACCAAGCAAATCATAGTAAAAACGGTTTGGGAGAAAAGCAAATTCATTTCATTAGGCAGGTGCATAAAATGTCATGTATACATACAGAAATATCATGTTTTTTTGCTGCAGTTCCTCTAGCATTCTCCGTATAAATTACAAATGTTTACAGCTGGTTTCTCCATGTGGAACCACTTAGGGTTTCCCAGTACAAAATTAAATGTTCCCTGATAAAAAAAAATCTTTCAAAACAATAAAGTCCTTTGATAATATCCAGAAAACACAAACACAGGGGCTGTGGCAATATCTGGGATTGAGTTAGCCAAAACAAAACCGGATATTTCCGGTTTCATGCAGTCATATCCGGACAAAGTGGAGTGGAATTTGTATGCAATAGACCAAGCAAATCATAGTAAAAATGGTTTTGGAGAAAAGCAAACTCCTTTCTTTAGGCAAGTGCATAAAATGTCATGTATACAAACAGAAATATCATGTTTGTTTGCCGCAGTTCCTCTAGTTTCTCGCTTAGAAAATACGTATGCGTAGAGCTGGTGTCTCCATGTGGAACCACTGAGTGTTTCCCAGTACAAAATTAAATGTTCCCTGATAAAAAAAAAAACTTTCAAAACAATAATGGTCATTGATAATATCCAGAAAACACAAACACAGAGGCTGTGGCAATCTGGGATTGAGTTAGCCAAAACAAAACCGGATATTTCCGGTTTCATGCAGTCATATCCGGACAAAGTGGTGTGGAATTTGTATGCAATAGACCAAGCAAATCATAGTAAAAATGGTTTTGGAGAAAAGCAAACTCCTTTCTTTAGGCAAGTGAATAAAATGTCATGTATACAAACAGAAATATCATGTTTGTTTCCCGCAATTCCTCTAGTTTTCTCCCAAGAATACACGAATAGGAAGAACTGGTTTCTGCATGTGGAACCAGTGATTGTTTCCCTGTACAAAATTAAATGCTCACTGATTAAAAAAAAAACATTCAAAACAATAATGACCATTGGTAATATCCAGAAAACACAAACACATAGGCTGTGGCAATCTGGGATTGAGTTAGCCAGAAGAAAACCGGATATTTCCGGTTTCATGCAGTCATATCCGGACAAAGTGGTGTGGAATTTGTATGCAATAGACCAAGCAAATCATAGTAAAAATGGTTTTGGAGAAAAGCAAAGTCATTTCATTAGGCAGTTGCATAAAATGTCATGTATACAAACAGAAATATCATGTTTTTTTGCTGCAGTTCCTCTAGCATTCTCCGTATAAATTACAAATGTTTAGAGCTGGTTTCTCCATGTGGAACCACTGAGGGTTTCCCAGTACAAAACTAAATGTTCCCTGATAAAAAAATGTTTCAAAACAATAAATTCCTTTGATAATATCCAGAAAACACAAACACAGGGGCTATGGCAATATCTGGGATTGAGTTAGCCAAAACATAACCGGATATTTCCGGTTTCATGCAGTCATATCCGGACAAAGTTGTGTGGAATTTGTATGCAATAGACCAAGCAAATCATAGTAAAAATGGTTTTGGAGAAAAGCAAACTCCTTTCTTTAGGCAAGTGCATAAAATGTCATGTATACAAACAGATATATCATGTTTGTTTGCCGCAGTTCCTCTAGGTTTCTCCCTAGAATACAAGAATAGGAAGAACTGGTTTCTCCATGTGGAACCAGTGATTGTTTCCCTTTACAAAATTAAATGCTCCCTGATTAAAAAAAAACGTTCAAAACAATAATGACCATTGATAATATCCAGAAAACACAAACACAGGGGCTGTGGCAATATCTGGGATTGAGTTAGCCAAAACAAAACCGGATATTTCCGGTTTCATGCAGTCATATCCGGACAAAGTGGTGTGTAATTTGTATGCAATAGACCAAGCAAATCATAGTAAAAATGGTTTTGGAAAAAGCAAACTGCTTTCTTTAGGCAAGTGCATAAAATGTCATGTATACAAACAGAAATATCATGTTTGTTTGCCGCAGTTCTTCTAGCTTTCTCCTAGAAAATACGAATGTGTAGAGCTGGTGTCTCCATGTGGAACCAACTAGAGTTTCCCAGTACAAAGTTAAATGTTCCCTGATAAAAAATATTCAAAACAATAAAGTCCTTTGATAATATCCAGAAAACATAAACACAGAGGCTGTCGCAATATCTGTGATTGAGTTAGCCAAAACAAAAGCGGATATTTCCCCTTTCATCCAGTCATATCCGGACAAAGTGGTGTGGAATTTATATGCAATAGACCAAGCAAATCATAGTAAAATGGTTTTGGAGAAAAGCAAAGTCCTTTCTTTAGGCAAGTGCATAAAATGTCATGTATACAAACAGAAATATCATGTTTGTTTGCCGCAGTTCCTCTAGTTTCTCGCTTAGAAAATACGTATGCGTAGAGCTGGTGTCTCCATGTGGAACCCCTGAGTGTTTCCCAGTACAAAATTAAATGTTCCCTGATAAAAAAAAACTTTCAAAACAATAATGGTCATTGATAATATCCAGAAAACACAAACACAGAGGCTGTGGCAATCTGGGATTGAGTTAGCCAAAACAAAACCGGATATTTCCAGTTTCATGCAGTCATATCCGGACAAAGTGGTGTGGAATTTGTATGCAATAGACCAAGCAAATCATAGTAAAAATGGTTTTGGAGAAAAGCAAAGTCTTTTCGTTGGACAAGTGCATAAAATGTCATGTATACAAATAGAAATATCATGTTTGTTTGCTGCAGTTCTTCTAGCTTTCTCCTAGAAAATACGAATGTGTAGAGCTGGTGTCTCCATGTGGAACCAATTAGAGTTTCCCAGTACAAAATTAAATGTTCCCTGATAAAAAACATTCAAAACAATAAAGTCCTTTGATAATATCCAGAACACACAAACACAGGGGCTATGGCAATATCTGGGATTGAGTTAGCCAAAACAAAACCGGATATTTCCACTTTCATCCAGTCATATCCGGACAAAGTGGTGTGGAATTTGTATGCAATAGACCAAGCAAATCATAGTAAAAATGGTTTTGGAGAAAAGCAAAGTCCTTTCTTTAGGCAAGTGCATAAAATGTCATGTATACAAACAGAAATATCATGTTTGTTTGCCGCAGTTCCTCTAGTTTTCTCCCTAGAATACAAGAATAGGAAGAACTGGTTTCTGCATGTGGAACCAGTGATTGTTTCCCTGTACAAAATTAAATGCTCCCTGATTAAAAAAAAACATTCAAAACAATAATGACCATTGATAATATCCAGAAAACACAAACACAGGGGCTGTGGCAATATCTGGGATTGAGTTAGCCAAAACAAAACCGGATATTTCCGGTTTCATGCAGTCATATCCGGACAAAGTGGTGTGGAATTTGTATGCAATAGACCAAGCAAATCATAGTAAAAATGGTTTTGGAAAAAGCAAACTGCTTTCTTTAGGCAAGTGCATAAAATGTCATGTATACAAACAGAAATATCATGTTTGTTTGCCGCAGTTCTTCTAGCTTTCTCCTAGAAAATACGAATGTGTAGAGCTGGTGTCTCCATGTGGAACCAACTAGAGTTTCCCAGTATAAAATTAAATGTTCCCTGATAAAAAACATTCAAAACAATGAAGTCCTTTGATAATATCCAGAAAACACTAACACAGAGGCTGTCGCAATATCTGTGATTGAGTTAGCCAAAACAAAAGCGGATATTTCCGGTTTCATGCAGTCATATCCGGACAAAGTGGTGTGGAATTTGTATGCAATAGACCAAGCAAATCATAGTAAAAACGGTTTGGGAGAAAAGCAAATTCATTTCATTAGGCAGGTGCATAAAATGTCATGTATACATACAGAAATATCATGTTTTTTTGCTGCAGTTCCTCTAGCATTCTCCGTATAAATTACAAATGTTTACAGCTGGTTTCTCCATGTGGAACCACTGAGGGTTTCCCAGTACAAAATTAAATGTTCCCTGATAAAAAAAAATCTTTCAAAACAATAAAGTCCTTTGATAATATCCAGAAAACACAAACACAGGGGCTGTGGCAATATCTGGGATTGAGTTAGCCAAAACAAAACCGGATATTTCCGGTTTCATGCAGTCATATCCGGACAAAGTGGAGTGGAATTTGTATGCAATAGACCAAGCAAATCATAGTAAAAATGGTTTTGGAGAAAAGCAAACTCCTTTCTTTAGGCAAGTGCATAAAATGTCATGTATACAAACAGAAATATCATGTTTGTTTGCCGCAGTTCCTCTAGTTTCTCGCTTAGAAAATACGTATGCGTAGAGCTGGTGTCTCCATGTGGAACCACTGAGTGTTTCCCAGTACAAAATTAAATGTTCCCTGATAAAAAAAAAACTTTCAAAACAATAATGGTCATTGATAATATCCAGAAAACACAAACACAGAGGCTGTGGCAATCTGGGATTGAGTTAGCCAAAACAAAACCGGATATTTCCGGTTTCATGCAGTCATATCCGGACAAAGTGGTGTGGAATTTGTATGCAATAGACCAAGCAAATCATAGTAAAAATGGTTTTGGAGAAAAGCAAACTCCTTTCTTTAGGCAAGTGAATAAAATGTCATGTATACAAACAGAAATATCATGTTTGTTTCCCGCAATTCCTCTAGTTTTCTCCCAAGAATACACGAATAGGAAGAACTGGTTTCTGCATGTGGAACCAGTGATTGTTTCCCTGTACAAAATTAAATGCTCACTGATTAAAAAAAAAACATTCAAAACAATAATGACCATTGGTAATATCCAGAAAACACAAACACATAGGCTGTGGCAATCTGGGATTGAGTTAGCCAGAAGAAAACCGGATATTTCCGGTTTCATGCAGTCATATCCGGACAAAGTGGTGTGGAATTTGTATGCAATAGACCAAGCAAATCATAGTAAAAATGGTTTTGGAGAAAAGCAAAGTCATTTCATTAGGCAGTTGCATAAAATGTCATGTATACAAACAGAAATATCATGTTTTTTTGCTGCAGTTCCTCTAGCATTCTCCGTATAAATTACAAATGTTTAGAGCTGGTTTCTCCATGTGGAACCACTGAGGGTTTCCCAGTACAAAATTAAATGTTCCCTGATAAAAAAATGTTTCAAAACAATAAATTCCTTTGATAATATCCAGAAAACACAAACACAGGGGCTATGGCAATATCTGGGATTGAGTTAGCCAAAACATAACCGGATATTTCCGGTTTCATGCAGTCATATCCGGACAAAGTGGTGTGGAATTTGTATGCAATAGACCAAGCAAATCATAGTAAAAATGGTTTTGGAGAAAAGCAAACTCCTTTCTTTAGGCAAGTGCATAAAATGTCATGTATACAAACAGATATATCATGTTTGTTTGCCGCAGTTCCTCTAGTTTCTCGCTAAGAAAATACGTATGCGTAGAGCTGGTGTCTCCATGTGGAACCACTGAGTGTTTCCCAGTACAAAATTAAATGTTCCCTGATAAAAAAAAAAACTTTCAAAACAATAATGATCATTGATAATATCCAGAAAACACAAACACAGAGGCTGTGTCAATCTGTGATTGAGTTAGCCAAAAGAAAACCGGATATTTAAGGTTTCATGCAGTCATATCCGGACAAAGTGGTGTGGAATTTGTATGCAATAGACCAAGCAAATCATAGTAAAAATGGTTTTGGAGAAAAGCAAACTCCTTTCTTTAGGCAAGTGAATAAAATGTCATGTATACAAACAGAAATATCATGTTTGTTTCCCGCAATTCCTCTAGTTTTCTCCCAAGAATACACGAATAGGAAGAACTGGTTTCTGCATGTGGAACCAGTGATTGTTTCCCTGTACAAAATTAAATGCTCACTGATTAAAAAAAAAAAACATTCAAAACAATAATGACCATTGGTAATATCCAGAAAACACAAACACATAGGCTGTGGCAATCTGGGATTGAGTTAGCCAGAAGAAAACCGGATATTTCCGGTTTCATGCAGTCATATCCGGACAAAGTGGTGTGGAATTTGTATGCAATAGATCAAGCAAATCATAGTAAAAATGGTTTTGGAGAAAAGCAAAGTCTTTTCGTTGGACAAGTGCATAAAATGTCATGTATACAAACAGAAATATCATGTTTGTTTGCCGCAGTTCTTCTAGCTTTCTCGCTTAGAAAATACGAATGTGTAGAGCTGGTGTCTCCATGTGGAACCAATTAGAGTTTCCCAGTACAAAATTAAATGTTCCCTGATAAAAAAAAAACTTTCAAAACAATAATGATCATTGATAATATCCAGAAAACTCAAACACAGAGTCTGGCAATATCTGGGATTGAGTTAGCAAAAAAAAAACCGGATATTTCCGGTTTCATGCAGTCATATCCGGGCAAAGTGGTGTGGAATTCCTATGCAATGGACCAAGAAAATCATAGTAAAAATGGTTTTGGAGAAAAGCAAAGTCCTTTCTTCAGGCAAGTGCATAAAATGTCATGTATACAAACAGAAATATCATGTTTGTTTGCCGCAGTTCCTCTAGTTTTCTCCCAAGAATACACGAATAGGAAGAACTGGTTTCATGCATGTGGAACCAGTGATTGTTTCCCTGTACAAAATTAAATGCTCCCTGATTAAAAAAAAACATTCAAAACAATAATGACCATTGATAATATCCAGAAAACACAAACACAGAGGCTGTGGCAATATCTGGGATTGAGTTAGCCAAAACAAAACCGGATATTTCCGGTTTCATGCAGTCATATCCGGACAAAGTGGTGTGGAATTTGTATGCAATAGACCAAGCAAATCATAGTAAAAATGGTTTTGGAGAAAAGCAAAGTCCTTTCTTAAGGTAAGTGCATAAAATGTCATGTATACAAACAGAAATATCATGTTTGTTTGCCGCCGTTCCTCTAGTTTCTTGCTTAAAAAATACGAATGTGTAGAGCTGGTGTCTCCATGTGGAACCAATTAGAGTTTCCCAGTACAAAATTAAATGTTCCCTGATAAAAAAAATTCAAAACAATAATGACCATTGAAAATATACAGAAAACACAAACACAGAGGCTGTGGCAATCTGGGATTGAGTTAGCCAAAACAAAACCGGATATTTCCGGTTTCATGCAGTCATATCCGGACAAAGTGGTGTGTTAATTTGTATGCAATTGACCAAGCAAATCATAGTAAAAACGGTTTTGGAGAAAAGCAAACTCCTTTCTTCAGGCAAGTGCATAAAATGTCATGTATACAAACAGAAATATCATGTTTATTTGCCGTCGTTCCTCTAGATTTCTCCCTGGAATACCCGAATAGGAAGAACTGGTTTCTGCATGTGGAACCAGTGATTGTTTCCCTGTACAAAATTAAATGCTCCCTGTTTAAAAAAAAAAACGTTCCAAACAATAAAGACCATTGATAATATCCAGAAAACACAAACACAGGGGCTGTGGCAATATCTGGGATTGAGTTAGCCAAAACAAAACCGGATATTTCCGGGTTCATGCAGTCATATCCGGACAAAGTGGTGTGGAATTTGTATGCAATAGACCAAGCAAATCATAGTAAAAATGGTTTTGGAGAAAAGCAAACTCCTTTCTTTTGGCAAGTGCATAAATTGTCATGTATACAAACAGAAATATCATGTTTGTTTGCCGCAGTTCTTCTAGCTTTCTCCTAGAAAATACGAATGTGTAGAGCTGGTGTCTCTATGTGGAACCAATTAGAGTTTCCCAGTACAAAATTAAATGTTCCCTGATAAAAAACATTCAAAACAATAAAGTCCTTTGATAATATCCAGAAAACAGAAACACAGAGGCTGTCGCAATATCTGTGATTGAGTTAGCCAAAAAAAGCGGATATTTCCCCTTTCATCCAGTCATATCCGGACAAAGTGGTGTGGAATTTGTATGCAATAGACCAAGCAAATCATAGTAAAAATGGTTTTGGAGAAAAGCAAAGTCATTTCATTAGGCAGGTGCATAAAATGTCATGTATACAAACAGAATTATCATGTTTGTTTGCTGCAGTTCCTCTAGCATTCTCCGTATAAATTACAAATGTTTAGAGCTGGTTTCTCCATGTGGAACCACTGAGGGTTTCCCAGTACAAAATTAAATGTTCCCTGATAAAAAAAAATGTTTCAAAACAATAAAGTCCTTTGATAATATCCAGAAAACACAAACACAGGGGCTGTGGCAATATCTGGGATTGAGTTAGCCAAAACAAAAGCAGATATTTCCCCTTTCATCCAGTCATATCCGGACAAAGTGGTGTGGAATTTGTATGCAATAGACCAAGCAAATCATAGTAAAAATGGTTTTGGAGAAAAGCAAACTCCTTTCTTTAGGCAAGTGCATAAAATGTCATGTATACAAACAGAAATATCATGTTTGTTTGCCGCAGTTCCTCTAGTTTTCTCCCTAGAATACACGAATAGGAAGAACTGGTTTCTGCATGTGGAACCAGTGATTGTTTCCCTGTACAAAATTAAATGCTCCCTGTTAAAAAAAAACGTTCCAAACAATAATGATCATTGATAATATCCAGAAAACACAAACCAGAGGCTGTGGCAATCTGGGATTGAGTTAGCCAAAAGAAAACCGGATATTTCCGGTTTCATGCAGTCATATCCGGACAAAGTGGTGTGGAATTTGTATGCAATAGACCAAGCAAATCATAGTAAAAATGGTTTTGGAGAAAAGCAAAGTCTTTTCGTTGGACAAGTGCATAAAATGTCATGTATACAAACAAAAATATCATGTTTGTTTGCCGCAGTTCTTCTAGCTTTCTCCTAGAAAATACGAATGTGTAGAGCTGGTGTCTCCATGTGGATCCAATTAGAGTTTCCCAGTACAAAATTAAATGTTCCCTGATAAAAAACATTCAAAACAATAAAGTCCTTAGATAATATCCAGAAAACACAAACACAGAGGCTGTCGCAATATCTGTGATTGAGTTAGCCAAAACAAAAGCGGATATTTCCCCTTTCATCCAGTCATATCCGGACAAAGTGGTGTGGAATTTGTATGCAATAGACCAAGCAAATCATAGTAAAATGGTTTTGGAGAAAAGCAAAGTCCTTTCTTTAGGCAAGTGCATAAAATGTCATGTATACAAACAGAAATATCATGTTTGTTTGCCGCAGTTCCTCTAGTTTCTCACTTAGAAAATACGAATGTGTAGAGCTGGTGTCTCCATGTGGAACGACTGAGTGTTTCCCAGTACAAAATTAAATGTTCCCTGATAAAAAAAAAATTCAAAACAATAATGACCATTGATAATATCCAGAAAACACAAACACAGATGCTGTGGCAATCTGGGATTGAGTTAGCCAAAACAAAACCGGATATTTCCGGTTTCATGCAGTCATATCCGGACAAAGTGGTGTGGAATTTGTATGCTATAGACCAAGCAAATCATAGTAAAAATGGTTTTGGAGAAAAGCAAACTCCTTTCTTTAGGCAAGTGCATAAAATGTCATGTATACAAACAGAAATATCATGTTTCTTTGCCGCAGTTCTTCTAGCTTTCTCCTAGAAAATACGAATGTGTAGAGTTGGTGTCTCCATGTGGAACCAATTAGAGTTTCCCAGTACAAAATTAAATGTTCCCTGATAAAAAACATTCAAAACAATAAAGTCCTTTGATAATATCCAGAAAACAAAAACACAGAGGCTGTCGCAATATCTGTGATTGAGTTAGCCAAAACAAAAGCGGATATTTCCGGTTTCATGCAGTCATATCCAGACAAAGTGGTGTGGAATTTGTATGCAATAGACCGAGCAAATCATAGTAAAAATGGTTTTGGAGAAAAGCAAAGTCATTTCATTAGGCAGGTGCATAAAATGTCATGTATACAAACAGGATTATCATGTTTGTTTGCTGCAGTTCCTCTAGCATTCTCCGTATAATTTACAAATGTTTAGAGCTGGTTTCTCCATGTGCAACCACTGAGGGTTTCCCAGTACACAATTAAATGTTCCCTGATAAAAAAAATGTTTCAAAACAATAAAGTCCTTTGATAATATCCAGAAAACACAAACACAGGGGCTGTGGCAATATCTGGGATTGAGTTAGCCAAAACAAAAACGGATATTTCCGGTTTCATGCAGTCATATCTGGACAAAGTGGTGTGGAATTTGTATGCAATAGACCAAGCAATTCATACTAAAAATGGTTTTGGAGAAAAGCAAACTCCTTTCTTTAGGCAAGTGCATAAAATGTCATGTATACAAACAGAAATATCATGTTTGTTTGCCGCAGTTCCTCTAGTTTCTCGCTGAGAAAATACGTATGCGTACAGCTGGTGTCTCCATGTGGAACCACTGAGTGTTTCCCAGTACAAAATTAAATGTTCCCTGATAAAAAAAAAACTTTCAAAACAATAATGATCATTGATAATAT